>NW_026853227.1:0-20932 GCF_026571515.1 Ruditapes philippinarum
CCAAAAAGGGAAATTCAATAATTCAGTGACTGATACTTATTTACCTATGCAAGTTTGACTGTTTAGTTGTGATACTATTTTGATTGCAAGGAGGCCATTGAAAACCCAGTGTATGAATCATGGATAAAAAATTAATTATGTGTTAAGCCCTAATACATATTATACGTGCCAAACATTCAAGCGAACAGAGGTTGACTCTTGTGTGTTAATAAACCTATCTAAGCATTAAAAGTAAACTTGGTTTGGTAACGAACGAAAAATTTCAATAATTATTTATAAAATAAAATAAATACATTATGTTTGTCTCTAGTTATTTAAAAAAAATTCAAGGATAGGCAGAAATGTATTAAAAAAATCTATGCATTTTGTGTTTAAGAAGTTATGTAAAGGGAGGTAATAAGACTCCCCCCCCCCTTGAATGAAACAATATGTTCAACTTTATCTTTTTGGGAACAATACATGTACAATATGGTAAATGAACAGGTTAAAGTCAAAATATGTTTATATTTTAAACCATAATTCCTTTCAAATTTACAAACTTTCTTCGTATGAATTATAAATAACCCATCCTAATTGTGGCGCATGTCGCAATGAAAATCTAATGGAATTTAACTGTAAAAAAGAGCGGTTTTTTTATTAGATTTATATCTTAACCTAAACGTTATACATTAACAAACTATTGGTCCTGATCATTTATAACAGTCAATCTTTTGAAAAAATAAAGTTAATTTTCAGCTCTACTTGACTTGAAAAAGCTTGAGACAGTTGTTAATGGAGGTCACTTCATTCGGACGGACGTAGAAAAAATCATTTTGTTTCGCCAAATGTTTATTTGAATCTCCATATAACAGACACAAATTGAACACTCCTGCGAACACAATGTTACAAAATGACGATGTCATCAAACAACGTGCATGCCCACCACAAGTATGTGACATTACATTGTAGATTTGCCACTTTTGAACAATCTTGGTGCATATTAAAAACTGAGCCAGAAAGTTTAGATGGTAATCTGACCTCCGCTTTTTACAAATTTCTTCAAAATGAAGTATTTTATGTAGTGCACGACTAACGGCATATTAATGAACTACATATTGTGACTTTACTTACACATTTACACAATTGAACGTCATAGAATAAGTGCACAAAGCATAATTATAATCTAGTGTCATAAATTTTACGGTTACACTTAATAGTCGACAATAATGCACGTACATTCTTGATGTTTGGCTGCGTGTGTACATTTGTACTTTCATAAAGTCGTGCGACTCTTTGTCCCTTCAAAATATTAATTTAACGGTTGTTGCTTTCTTGTGTTTGAATATTTTTTATCCACCCTTTAGTGGACTACAAAATTACGATATATGTTTCTGGTAAGCGAATCATATATATTAGTATCAAAGGGGATTCTCCAACTAGTTAAGATATCACAAATGTATATAAACTACATTGATATTAAAATAAATCGTTTTGTATAAATTAATGATTTGAATAAAACAGTATTTGATCTACATTATTTTATAAAATTATAATTGAATATATTTGATTAAATGTAAAAGCTGGGCGATAATGTATTAAAATATAGTCTTTTATGTTTTGAAGTAATGTAAAGGGAGGTAATTAAGAAAAACATTTAGTGAAGTTTTATAGACCCTTTCATTTTAAGCGATAGTAGTCAGGGAAGAGCCCTTACCGAATGTGACGTAAATGGGGGGTATACCGGCCGCAATTAAAAAGTTAAATGCGTAAATATTGATCGTTCATTAATGATTATAACATGTAAAAATTTACGCATGCATACACAAATTCAATATCAAGACAATAGAAAAAAATACAAAAACAAAGATTGAGATTAATTCTCGCTACGTACGCGTACGGAGTGAAACAGCGAAATTTCAAAGTGAATACAGTACGTATATTTATTAGATCTAGATATTCTCTAATGCCAGCATAAAAAGTTAGTAAATAAATCAAATTTTAAAATTTTATAAACACTGATACACACTGAAATTGTCTTTTATAAATTTAAATGGCCATTTACTAGTTTTCTGTGTTATTTTCTGTCATTTAGAAAATTCCGGCGTATTTGTAACAAACATGAAAATAAGATTGCCAATGTCTTTTAAATGATTGTTTTTCAAGCTTTAATCGAACAATATCAGAATGCATTCTTTCAATACTTACTGATTCTTTTTCATATAAAATATTTCAAAGAACAAGTGAAGGATATAGTTTTATAAGTATTCCGGAAAGAAAGAAAACCATGATGCATTGACTTTTGTAATTTTAGATTCGCAACAGACGATAATAAGATAATATTGATATTAAAAATCTATTCTTATGAACTTATTTCATAGATAAATAGATGTGTATATATAAGCGCCACTGGACCG
Organism: Ruditapes philippinarum; assembly: GCF_026571515.1. NCBI lineage: Eukaryota > Metazoa > Mollusca > Bivalvia > Venerida > Veneridae > Ruditapes > Ruditapes philippinarum. The sequence continues at coordinate 2,394 of NW_026853227.1, forward strand.
TAACATATTAATTAATATAGGGTATTACAAGCGGCACTTTAGCCTGGGTTCCAGTCTGTCGATTTTTTATGTGCTTCTGTTTGGCAAATCGACACTATCAAAACCAGAGATGTTGTGTTATCTATGACGATCGAGTATGAAATAGCGCGTAAGTTATGAATAAGCAAAAAATATCAACGCCTGAATCCCAGGCTAAGGCACAATTAAACTGAGCCTGCAACATTTCGATTTGCCGAACAGAAGCACATAAAAAATCGACAGACTGGAACCCAGGCTAATTGTGCCTGTGCATGGATGGTACTGGAAAGTTCAAGTTTACCAAAATTACGCCCCCTCCCCCCCCCCCCACAACACCGGCCCCTTAGCAAAATTCCAACATTTAAAGTCAACGTATTTCATAATGATAATTATACAATGAAAAGAATTCGATGACTACGATAATTTATTGCACGGAACTTGTTCATAAATATAAACATAATAAATACAAATCGAATTGAATGTGAATTATCCTTTTTTTATGCACGAGGAATTATCGACACAATTTCCGAGAACTTAAAGTTCATTTAACCTTTTCTGACTGTGAAAACAGAATAACTGTCACTGCAGATTCCCATCTTTAAATTGTTTTGACAAATGTCATCATATCTTCTTCAAAACTAATTTAACAATATATCTTTCATAGCTGTTTTGATGTATATTCTCTTTTAACATAAAAACCAGGCTGTTTTGAAGATTCCCAGTCAATCTAACTTACTCAGCGGTATAGCCCTCTCTATGATTAGTTTGTCTTTCTTAAGAAAACCCTGTTTGAGGTATATTCCAACTCCGATCTCCATTTTAAACTAAGGTCAGTGCCATCTATACCACTAAAGTAAGCACAATTTTGAGAAGTAGGTGTGCCAGTACCCAAGACATTTCACTTCTGGCACTGCACATTTCCAGGCATCAGGCACAGTTTTCACTATCTTCTTTTTCCGGTCCTTCCTGGATTTTCCTACTACACGGTGGACACTCACTTTCAACTTGTTCTCCCATATCAAGTAATCTATGTGGACACCGATCGGCACAGACGAAGCCCGTCTAGTTAATTGACCTTTAGAACGGTCCAGTGTCTTTGGCAGCTGTAAGGAATTAGTAATTATCAGCGGAGGTTCATCAACTATTAATCCGTCGTCCTTTTGAACGCTACTGCAGGTAGCGCCATCTTCGAAGCTCTTGGGTGCATCTTGTATTAGCGAGTTGCTGGAATGTCCGTCCTTTTTCAGGCTCTTGTTGACATTTTTAACCCTTTGAATCCTTTCTCTGACGGTGATCAGAAAGGTGTTATCTCGGCATCTGATCCGAACTTGTCGATTGAGTTCTATACTTTTCCTTGTCTATAAGAGGAAAAAGCTTAGAAAAACATTTCAGTTTGTTGCTCAGCTTGTTTCCAAAAGATCTGTAAAACGACATGCGCATTGACCTCGACGTAGACGAAATGTTCTGTTTATAGAGGCTTATTCTGTGTGTCTTGGCTAAAATATCGGTGATGCTTTTGTTGGGTCGGGAAGTACTAGTACGCTTCCCCGTGAAACTCTCCTCGCCGAGACACTTCCAATCAATGGTGACTGAGCATCGCCCCTCGTCCCTTGCCGGGACCCTCTTTTGCCATTGAAAAAATTTGCAAAGCTCATCTTGCTGGATTGGATTGAGCTGGCAAAATGATTTATGTAGTGAAATGTAATACATATCAGGTACACACATAAAACTGAAGAAGCGGGAAAATTTATTAGCACATTTAGATTCTTCTTCTCTCAAAAGACATGTAGACTACCGATCAATACGGCGTTCATTTACAGGTTAATAAACAAACAACGAAAAAATCAATACTGAGCCAAAGGACTTTAATACTTACATAAAATGTTTTAAGACTTAAGTAAAGTTCGATAAACATTCGTTACTAAGGATGAAAATTTGTAGAAACATATAGTAAATGTTAAAGAATGAATAATTGCACAGCCATTGTCTGATTCAGAATGAATATTTGTACTGACATTGACTGATTCAGAATGAAGAATGAATGTTTGTACTGGCATTGTCTGAATCAGAATAAAGAATGAATATTTGTACTGGCATCGTCTGAATCAGAATAAAAAATGAATATTTGTACTGGCATCGTCTGAATCAGAATAAAGAATGAATATTTGTACTGGCATCGTCTGAATCAGAATAAAGAATGAATATTTGTACTGGCATCGTCTGAATCAGAATAAAAAATGAATATTTGTACTGGCATTGTCTGAATCAGAATAAAGAATGAATATTTGTACTGGCATTGTCTGAATCAAAATAAAGAATGAATATTTGTACTGGCATTGTCTGAATCAGAATAAAAAATGAATATTTGTACTGGCATTGTCTGAATCAGAATAAAGAATGAATATTTGTACTGGCATCGTCTGAATCAGAATAAAGAATGAATATTTGTACTGGCATCGTCTGAATCAGAATAAAGAATGAATATTTGTACTGGCATCGTCTGAATCAGAATAAAGAATGAATATTTGTACTGGCATTGTCTGAATCAGAATAAAGAATGAATATTTGTACTGGCATCGTCTGAATCAGAATAAAGAATGAATATGTGTACTGGCATCGTCTGAATCAGAATAAAGAATGAATGTTTGTACTGGCATCGTCTGAATCAGAATAAAGAATGAATATTTGTACTGGCATTGTCTGAATCAGAATAAAGAATGAATATTTGTACTGGCATCGTCTGAATCAGAATAAAGAATGAATGTTTGTACTGGCATTGTCTGAATCAGAATAAAGAATGAAATATTTGTACTGGCATTGTCTGAATCAGAATAAAGAATGAATATTTGTACTGGCATTGTCTGAATCAGAATAAAGAATGAATATTTGTACTGGCATCGTCTGAATCAGAATAAAGAATGAATGTTTGTACTGGCATTGTCTGAATCAGAATAAAGAATGAATATTTGTACTGGCATTGTCTGAATCAGAATAAAGAATGAATATTTGTACTGGCATTGTCTGAATCAGAATAAAGAATGAATATTTGTAACTGGCATCGTCTGAATCAGAATAAAGAATGAATGTTTGTACTGGCATCGTCTGAATCAGAATAAAGAATGAATGTTTGTACTGGCATTGTCTGAATCAGAATAAAGAATGAATATTTTGTACTGGCATCGTCTGAATCAGAATAAAGAATGAATATTTGTACTGGCATCGTCCTGAATCAGAAAAAAAGAATGAATGTTTTGTACTGGCATTGTCTGAATCAGAATAAAGAATGAATATTTGTACTGGCATTGTCTGAATCAGAATAAAAAATGAATATTTGTACTGGCATTGTCTGAATCAGAATAAAAAATGAATATTTGTACTGGCATTGTCTGAATCAGAATAAGAATGAATATTTGTACTGGCATTGTCTGAATCAGAATAAAGAATGAATATTTGTACTGGCATCGTCTGAATCAGAATAAAGAATGAATATTTGTACTGGCATCGTCTGAATCAGAATAAAGAATGAATGTTTGTACTGGCATCGTCTGAATCAGAATAAAGAATGAATGTTTGTACTGGCATTGTCTGAATCAGAATAAAGAATGAATATTTGTACTGGCATCGTCTGAATCAGAATAAAGAATGAATATTTGTACTGGCATCGTCTGAATCAGAATAAAGAATGAATATTTGTACTGGCATCGTCTGAATCAGAATAAAGAATGAATATTTGTACTGGCATCGTCTGAATCAGAATAAAGAATGAATGTTTGTACTGGCATTGTCTGAATCAGAATAAAGAATGAATATTTGTACTGGCATTGTCTGAATCAGAATAAAGAATGAATATTTGTACTGGCATCGTCTGATTCAGAATGAATATTTGCACTGGCATTGTCTGAATCAGAATAAAGAATGAATGTTTGTACTGGCATTGTCTGAATCAGAATAAAGAATGAATATTTGTACTGGCATCGTCTGAATCAGAATAAAGAATGAATATTTGTACTGGCATCGTCTGAATCAGAATAAAGAATGAATGTTTGTACTGGCATTGTCTGAATCAGAATAAAGAATGAATATTTGTACTGGCATTGTCTGAATCAGAATAAAGAATGAATATTTGTACTGGCATCGTCTGATTCAGAATGAATATTTGCACTGGCATTGTCTGAATCAGAATAAAGAATGAATATTTGTACTGGCATCGTCTGAATCAGAATAAAGAATGAATATTTGTACTGGCATTGTCTGAATCAGAATAAAGAATGAATATTTGTACTGGCATCGTCTGAATCAGAATAAAGAATGAATATTTGTACTGGCATCGTCTGAATCAGAATAAAGAATGAATATTTGTACTGGCATCGTCTGAATCAGAATAAAGAATGAATATTTGTACTGGCATTGTCTGAATCAGAATAAAGAATGAATATTTGGTACTGGCATTGTCTGAATCAGAATAAAAAATGAATATTTGTACTGGCATTGTCTGAATCAGAATAAAGAATGAATATTTGTACTGGCATCGTCTGAATCAGAATAAAGAATGAATGTTTGTACTGGCATCGTCTGAATCAGAAAAAAGAATGAATGTTTGTACTGGCATTGTCTGAATCAGAATAAAGAATGAATATTTGTACTGGCATCGTCTGAATCAGAATAAAGAATGAATATTTGTACTGGCATCGTCTGAATCAGAAAAAAGAATGAATGTTTGTACTGGCATTGTCTGAATCAGAATAAAGAATGAATATTTGTACTGGCATCGTCTGAATCAGAATAAAGAATGAATATTTGTACTGGCATCGTCTGAATCAGAATAAAGAATGAATATTTGTACTGGCATCGTCTGAATCAGAATAAAGAATGAATATTTGTACTGGCATCGTCTGAATCAGAATAAAGAATGAATATTTGTACTGGCATCGTCTGAATCAGAATAAAGAATGAATATTTGTACTGGCATTGTCTGAAATCAGAATAAAGAATGAATATTTGTACTGGCATTGTCTGATTCAGAATGAATATTTGCACTGGCATTGTCTGAATCAGAATAAAGAATGAATGTTTGTACTGGCATTGTCTGAATCAGAATAAAGAATGAATATGTGTACTGGCATCGTCTGAATCAGAATAAAGAATGAATGTTTGTACTGGCATCGTCTGAATCAGAATAAAGAATGAATATTTGTACTGGCATCGTCTGAATCAGAATAAAGAATGAATATTTGTACTGGCATCGTCCTGAATCAGAATAAAGAATGAATATTTGTACTGGCATCGTCTGAATCAGAATAAAGAATGAATATTTGTACTGGCATCGTCTGAATCAGAATAAAGAATGAATATTTGTACTGGCATCGTCTGAATCAGAATAAAGAATGAATATTTGTACTGGCATCGTCTGAATCAGAATAAAGAATGAATATTTGTACTGGCATCGTCTGAATCAGAATAAAGAATGAATATTTGTACTGGCATCGTCTGAATCAGAAAAAAGAATGAATATGTGTACTGGCATCGTCTGAATCAGAATAAAGAATGAATGTTTGTACTGGCATCGTCTGAATCAGAATAAAGAATGAATATTTGTACTGGCATCGTCTGAATCAGAATAAAGAATGAATATTTGTACTGGCATCGTCTGAATCAGAATAAAGAATGAATATTTGTACTGACATTGACCGATTCAGAATGAAGAATGAACATATGTTCTGGCATTTTATGATTCAGAATGAAGAATGAATATTTTTTTACCGGCATTCACTGATTCAGAATAAAGAATGAATATTTGTACTGGCATTGACAGATTTAGAATAAAGAATGAATATTTGTTCTGGCATCGTCTGAATCAGAATAAAGAATGAATATTTGTACTGGCATCGTCTGAATCAGAATAAAGAATGAATATTTGTACTGGCATCGTCTGAATCAGAATAAAGAATGAATATTTGTACTGGCATCGTCTGAATCAGAATAAAGAATGAATATTTGTACTGGCATCGTCTGAATCAGAATAAAGAATGAATATTTGTCAGGGGTGTTTAACTTCTAACTGGGCTGAAATTGACATTAATCTTTAATTGAAAACGACCGGTTTCTGGAAAATCTAGGTCGAAATGTCCGAAATCTTTACCAATACGGATACTACAAATTTAAACTTGCCATTCATAACCGTAGACATTAAAATTTTAAGATAAAAGATAAAGGTCTTATAACTTGTCTCAATTCAATAATATGTTGTTTGCAACCTTCACTTTAAATTTGAATAGCACAATTTTCAAAATGGCGGACGAATCCTATTGCAGTTAAGTTCGTCGTATTAGTCATTCAACTACTGTTCATTTTATGTCAAAATGTTACAAAACCTGCATCATTCAAACAAAAATGGCAATTCAAATTACCAATAGAATTGCAAAGTTTTACTGCATAACAAATCTACGTTTTAATAAATAAATAGTTTTTGTGTGTATTAATGATGAATTGGATACTTAAACAAACTACGGTGTCTGATCTCTGCCATTTCGTTATTTCATTTTGTCGCGGTTGAAGGGGCAACAATGCGAAAGAGTAACTTAACGAGAAACATATATTTATTATTTTTTCGATCTTTCTTTTTCGTTTTATTGTTCTTACATGATGAGGCCCTTCAACCGTGTCAACACGAAACAACAACAAACTAAGAGAGCGAATGCAATATCATTCTTGCCACAAAAAGAAAATTGTCCACCCATATTTGGGGTATTGTCGCCTTAAGTTTAAATTGGGCTATCATAATGTCGCCTGTGCACCCCAACGATGCCATTCTCTGATTTGTATCACTATTTCGAGTTGTGGCAATTAAAGTTAATTTCAGGTAATAACGACTAAAAATAAAGAGTGACAAAATAAGAGAAACATATGTTTTTATTTTGTCGCGCTTCATCGCTATTTGGGACTATGCCTTTCAACCGCATAACACGAAATAATTTTTTTTTAAAAATGAAAAATTTGATTCAATATTTTTCATGCGGGAGAAAACACTTATTGCCCCATATGTGTCGTATTGTAACCTTAAATTTGGCGTATTATTGTACTGTCGCCTAAAAAAACTCACTGATCAATGCTATTCTTTGATTTGAATAAAAAAAACATGTTATTTAAGATTCCATTAGCATGGTTGACTTACTGATATCAAAATCAGACTCGATCTACTCTCCATGACCAACTTTTACATCATATCTGAAAAATGAAGGCAAAAGCGATATCTTGTAATTGGTCAAACAAGTCTTAAGTGTTCGGCATATATGACCTCAAGATCAATATCAATAGGGGATATATGCCGGATATATGACCCTACTAAGTACCATAATCCACGGCTCGTTTCTTCTCAAGCTTGTGATCGGACAAAGAAGAGGTGATGTGCAATACGAACGTACGTATCAAGTCTATCACATGTACATTTTGAAGAGATGATAAACATCAACAAGAGCTGTCAGTAGGACAGTGTGCTCGATATTTCCCAGTGCTTGGTAGTAAAACAAGAGCATGAATTATGTAGAAGTTTCTAAGTTTAAAACGGGCTATAATTCTGTCAAAATCCATCTTAGAGTCATGAGCCTTGGACAGTGACCTCTTATTATGCTCCTTAATTAAGTTTTATCACCTTGGAGTTACCAACTTGTTCGCAAAAACTTAACCGACACCTGGGTGGTGATTACAATAGCCTCCCCTATTCTTAAAAAAGTCGAGCTATAAATCAAAGAAGTGTCCGTAAACTCAGATTGTTCGAAAATATGACATTTCAAAGACAAAAAACTTGTTCTTTATTGCAAGTTTTGCACCATGTCAGGAAATATCTTTACAACTGAAGTGTATGTTACAGTAAAGTTATGAAATCATGCATTCTTGGATATCTGGCTGGTGTTTCCATTAGTTTTACTTATGCCAGACATTTTATCTGGCATAGAGGTGCCAGGACAGTTATTTACAATGGTATGCTGAGGATGACGTAATTTCGCCGTACGAATGAAGTTGTTATTTCATACGCTGTTGTAAGAAAATAGTAACGAGTGTTATGACATAAATTTTCTTGGAAAATTGTTTAAAATAAGATTAAATATGGTTGAATAAGCATAGCAAAATGTCTGACATTTTTTGCGGTTCGGATCGGAATTTCTGTCCCGAGGACACTCGTCCATTTGGCGGTAACGAGGCGGTATCCCTCATGTACAGACTCAATTAAACCGAGTCTGGAATTTTCAAGTATTTTTGTTGTAACTAATGCGTCCGAAGGATCGTACTATCCTAGACTTTCATGAAAATTATCAGCAAATATTTATTTACCTATTGGAGGTCTTTTTGTAATAAAATGAAAACAAAATAATTCATTATTTAGTTATAATTCATTCTTTTATATAATCCAGATATCGTATTCAATTGGAAATTCAAAGCACAATTAAACTTAAACTGTGATTTGAGACATAATAAAACACATTATGACCCCTACAGTAATAAAAAAATTCAAATATTTACATGTTTTCAACATTGACAAAAAAGTTGACAACAATAAAAATAATTCTGAACTAGAAACGCGGATGCTGTTTTTTCAAAATCATACAAAATAGCTAGTGATGTTAACATGCCAGTTACACTTTTCTTGTTACAAATCCAAATATTTTTTTATTAAATCAGGGGGTATATCTTTGCCGATCTCCAATGCATTTGTTTAAAAACAAATGCATTAGTTCAATGCTTGTAATAATAATTATTTGCTAAGTGAATGTTTTCGGTACTTATGCACCTTAACAAAAAAGTTAACCAAGAAATTTAATGTAAAAAGGAGCATAACTGATGAAAAATATCAGTTACCTGCCCTTTAGAAATGCATTAAATTTAAAAATGTAACAAGTTTACAGTGATCATCTTTGACAGTTTTTGAGAAATTGAACGTAGAAGCAACAATTATTATTACGTAGTTATAAATGGCGTAACTGCAAAAATGATTTCTAGGACGAAATGCTGTCATATTTTGATATTGAACAGTTACACCAAATTTGAAATGAAAAGTTTTTAAAGTTTCTGAGAAAAGGTTAACCAGGGCAAATAATCCAAAATTAATTTTAGGATTACCTTCTCTTTTGAAATGGCATTTTTTTTCATGACAATAATCTTTATATTGACTGGCCTATAAATATGTATACCAAGTTTGAAGTGAATAGCTTATAAAGTTTCTGAGAAAATGGACCTTAGCAACTACGTTTACCAACGCTGACACTGAGGGCCTTCGAAAAGAGGAGGAAAAAACTGTATTATAACAATAATAAAAAAAAGCATTTATTGAATTACAGACCTTTTGTTTTTTACCAATTCAATTTAACGCCTTTATATAGCTGTTATAGCTGTATACAATTCCTACAGTATTTGTGATATACCTATTATTCCACACCACCATGTTTTAAACATTTTGACAGCATTTTGTTACTTCGAGTTATAATGGATTTGATATGCTTTTTTTCAAAATTCTGAATATCAAAAGGCTAGACGAAGCACAATAAGTAATTGATACAGATTTTATGAACCCGGGAAATGAAAACGAGGCTAAATTTAAATTAGAAATTGAAACCGATAATGATGTATATAAGAGGATCAAATGGAACAGACGCTAAAATACTTTTGCCTGCTATATTTTAAAAATTGCAAAATAAAAGTTTTTATCGGGTCACGTTCAATCCATTCTAGATGAATATACGAATCAAATGGTCTGTAATTCAATAAATGTTTTTTTTTATTATTGTTATAACTCGTATTTAATAGTAAATTGAATAATATATTGTCCTGCTGATAACTATACCAGTAAATATATTAATTATCGAACAGATATATCAAAAATCATGTATATTTACATACATTATCATTAAAGGCCCGTAATGCCTCAGAAATGCCTTTATTTTTATTTCTCAAAAGCTTTATAATTTTGGTGTATTTTATAGTGTCCTTAAAGATACATATTGGCCAGTCTCCTAAACCATTTCTTGCATCTGTTACTTTTTTGGGAATGAATACATTTAGAGTGAATAAGTATATTGTGTAAAAATCAAAATACTAGTTTGTTTACATTTAAAATTTGCTACTTTTATGACAAATTATTTCATGTTTATCGCTACTGCATTCGGGTTTCACGCATCTAACATTCTTTAAAATAATTATTTAAACATATTAAAATGCTTGTGTCCCTTTTTAAGAAGTAAAGGTTTATGAGGCATATGTGCCTTTAAATTGAATAAAACAGTAAGAAATAATAGACATACATATAAACATACCATCAATGAATAGATTATATAGTAAAATTATGAAATTTTAATTTCTTGATATTAAATGAATATGAAGATCCTGTATGTTGTAAATATGGATGTAAAATACAGTTAAGTGAAGTTTTGTAGGTAGGTAGGTAAGGTAGGTAGGTAGGTAGGTAGGTGGCAGGCAGACAGGCAGGCAGGCAGGCAGGCAGGCAGGCAGGCAGGCCCAGTCTTCCATGTGAGCCTCAGATTGATGCGTTCATTCTTTTTTTTGAAAAAAACTGTTTTAGACTTTATCGAAAATAATATTCTAAAGAGAACCGAAAATAAATGATGATTTTACAAGTGATTTGTTTTTCTTGTTTTTATCGTTTGCACTTAAAGGGAGGTAAACGTTAAAGTATAATAACACATACACGGTGATCCCCCTGAATTTGTTGTGTACTTAAACTATTGTTTAAAATGTACTTTTTGCTTGGATATTAATCAATGGTTTTGATTACGAGGAAAATACCCTTATGTTTATTCATGTTTAAAATTAGTAAGGTATTTGTAGGCCACAAGAATTATTTGTAGTAATTTCTCACACTAAATATTAATAAATATTGAGTAATAATGGGTTAAGATGTATTATTTTTTTTTTGTTAAATTGCATTTATTTAAGGTCGCCGCCGGAAAGCCCATATGGGCGACCCTACACTCAAGTCGGGCCATCCTAGAGCGTCCCGCCGAGATTTTGTCGTCGATTTGTTCCAGCTTTATTGGTGGAGGAAGACCCCAGGTGGCCCTCCGGGCATTATTTCAGGCACGAGCGGGCACCTTATGTATTGTGTACACTTACGTTACATTTAAAGTTTTGCATATTTCAAAGAGAGAAATGTGTTACATAGTCAAATACAAAAATAATGTACCTTGAACTAATGAAAGAGTTATAAAATATAAACTAAATAATGTAAAAAAGTGTCAAAAAATTACAGCGAAAGAAACTAAAGCACTAATACTTAATATCATTTGTATATAAAGGGAAGTAACAAAACAATTTTTTACATAGACTGTTGTAAAACTTATTACCTACCCACACTTGGATCTAGTTATTATCATTTTCTGGTATAAAAAGAGAATGTATTCATCAATATATTTTAATACTACATGTAATGAAATGAATTATTCTCATCTTAGATTTCAAAATATTTAATAAGAAAACTTCTTTCTTTGTGAAGATGATAATAAATATAAGAATCGTCACTGATAATTTAAATCATTTTGGCATGAATAGTATACTTTTCAATTAAGTAAAAATGAAATTTTCAATTTTGATTTCACTCTTTTTGAATAGACCTTAAAGGGACTCCACTGAGGTGTAAAAACCTGAAAACATACCTTGAAATAAATTGAAAATAGTATTTTATTCTTTTCTTAGCCCGATTTGAGTGAAAAGCGTTTAAACTATTTTCATTTTGGGTCATTTTGTTACAATTTGAATAATTATTCTGGAAAAAACGAAGTGCGCGAATGATTTGAAATTTTGCACAAAGATTAGTGGTCTAAAACTTCATCTAATGGTACATTTATACAGTAGGGTGAACGTTTCAGTTTACACGCAAAACGCACGTTATGGAAAAAACGCACGCACGTTACACGCTATACGAACGAACGTTATACACACGCTAAACGAAACGAAATACGCAGACGCACGCAAAACGATATACGCTAAACGAAATACGCTAAACGATATACGCACGCTAAAACGCACGCAAAATGAAAACGTTTATTAAAATATCGAAATCATATCAAGTTTTTAACAGCTACATCTAGATCGTTTAGCGATAGCTAGAAATGTTGAGCTGAAATGCACTCTATCTAGCACCAAAATTACTTTTTGTGACAGCCTCAACTAATGATTTTTAAAAAAAATACAAGCTATCATGCGCTAATATCGAAAGTAAAATAATTAAACGGGTTCATCTTTAAGCGCAATCGGATAAAGAACTATCCCTTGACTATCCCCTGCATTCACTACGTACTAGGCCGACGTAATAGTCCACAACATGGCCGACATGGAATTAAAAGTGCATTGCAAATTATCATAAATATTCAGTGCTAACAATTAAAATCAGATGGATTTATGAGGCAAATCTATATATTAAGTGAAGCTGCATCATAAACAATCGAACTTTAAAATCTTGAGTGTAAAATAAAGGAATTAACTATTTGGACAGAAGTCACGAAAACAGATTAAATACACAGGATTCTAACACGGATAACATTATGGTAAAATGCTTCCAGAATCAGGAAGGATTAAATTGCTGGCACAATACGTAGATTTAAGTTGATGTCCTGTATGTTTCATTGGTTGGACATATTACAATCACAGAGAGCGGAGTACAGAAGATCTTTGCAGGACTTAATCCTCACAAGGCTACAGGTCCAGATCAACTCCCAGCAAGACTACTAAAGGGAGCAGCTACAGAACTTACTCCTGTATTTACACTGTTCTTCCAGGCATCTGTGGACCAAGGAATCATCCCTGACGACTGGAAAACTGCCAACGTGGTACCAATTTTCAAGAAGGGCGACCGCAGTAAAGCAGAGAACTACAGACTGTCTCTCTTACTTCCATAGCATGTAAGGCACATGAGCACATCGTTACAAGCACCATTATGAAACACCTTGACACCTACAACATACTTACAGATGCCCAGCATGGATTTCGAAAACGCAGATCCTGTGAGACTCAACTCTTACTGACAGTCCAGGACCTCGCTCGCAATATGGACTCTGCTGGTCAGACTGATGTCATTTTATTAGATTTCTCCAAAGCTTTCGACAAGGTCCCACACAACCGATTACTTACAAAACTTCAATTTTATGGTATACGAAACAACCTACTGAAGTGGATTAACAGCTTCCTAGGAGATCGGAGCCAGAGAGTGTTACTAGACGGCAGCAAATCAGGTGAAGCACCTGTCCAGTCAGGTGTCCAACAAGGCAGTGTTCTAGGACCTCTCTTATTTCTCATCTTCATTAATGATCTACCCAACTATGTTTCACCTGAATCCACCACTGACGACTGTGCCCTTTACCGCTCTATCCACTCAGACCAAGATGCTATAGCCCTACAGAAAGACCTAGACGGACTACAAAGATGGGAAAAGGATTGGTTGATGGAATTTTACCCTCAAAAATGCCAGATACTCCACATAACAAAGAAGAGAAAACCAATCAGACAACCATATAACATCCATGGACACATCTTAGAAGAAGTAGATACAGCAAAATATTTAGGCCTCAACTGCCAAAAGTCACTAAACTGGAACCATCACATTGATCTAACTACAAAGAAAGCCAACAATGCCACATCCTTTCTACAGAGAAACATCCATCAATGCCCAAGAAGGACCAAAGAGCTCTGCTATATGACCCTCGTGAGACCTCTGGTGGAATACTCCTCTATCATCTGGGACCCTTTCACCGAGGCAAATATCTGGAAACTGGAGATGGTGCAGCGCCGAGCGGCAAGAATGGTCTTCTCAGACTACAGAAGAACCAGCAGTGTGACATCGATGCTGCAACACTTACAGTGGTATACCCTCCGAGAACGCAGAGCCCATGCCAAGGTGACCATGATGTACCGCATAGTAAATGGCCTAGTTGAAGTCCCTATATCCAACCTCACCCCAGTCATCTCTGTTCCAGGACATGGACTTCACTACCTGGTACCATTTGCAAGGACCCAGTGCTACCAGCGATCCTTCTTCCCAGACACCATCCGCCTCTGGAACAGTCTTCCCCAGACAGTTGTAAGCTGTACAACCATAGACAGCTTCAAGAGGGAAGTATTACCACTCACTCTCCGATAAACAGTCCGGTGTTTTTACCTTTTTACCAGCACTATACATAGTACTTTTTTAAATCACTCTTGTACATACATAGACACTTCTCACACCGCGCTGCGCTAGTACGAGTATACGCCGGAAGGTGTCTGTACTATATTGGAAGAAGAAGAAGAAGATTTACTGTGTTGTCGCCAGTGAAAGCTTCCCAAAACGAAAGTGAAAGTAGAAATAAACAATACTGAATTCGAGTGAAATCACAAAAAAAGGTAAGATTTCTAGGGCATTACAATATATGAGTATATATAAATATTAAGAATGCAATTTTATTTTGGGTCTGAAACTGTAATCGAGAGGAAAAAATGAGGAAAATATGATAAACCGGTCAACCTCATGCACCTCCATTAGTGCAAGATGGGGAGGTCAGTCGAGTGTGGGACTCCCAAGAATTTGTGAATCATGTGTAAAATGTAAAGTTATTAGATTTACAAAGACAACGCAACAGAAAATATTTTTCATATCACTTAAAATTGAAATTTTTTTGACATGCGCTTAATATGTATTAATCATAGGAACTCTGGAACAGGACCGCATATTGCGGCGCATAAATCCGAATCCATTGACCTTTTCGAAAACCTAGCTAAATCCGATTAAAGTAAAATTTAACGTCAAACAAATTGCAACACAAGCTTTTTTTACATTTTTAGTCTGTTATACACATCATATAAAACAGGTAAAAACACTAAAAAATCAAACCATGGCAAACCAGTTATAAAAAGCAATTCAAATTTTGCATTTGTTTCGAGATTTTTATATGGCTCTGCATGTACACCATACACAGAGTTTATACTGTAACCGGTGTCGAGGTAAACAAACGTTATGAGGCCGCGTGATTTAAATAAATCAAAATAAACACATTTACCACCTGGAGTTGGATTTAGAAGCTGTTGTGCGAAGTATGTATAAATTTTCATATTATATTTACTTGTTTTTACAACTTTAGCCTCGTACATTCCCAGATATCTAATACAATGCATGAATTGTAATGGGTTTTCGCGTGTATATAAATCAGCGTTTGTCGTTTAAAACAGTTAAGATTTTTCAATTTTCATGAGATATAAGTAATCATTAGCCTATATATTAACATTCCTTTTTGTATTAAGATGTTTATGAAGTAGGAAAAATAAAAATAAACAATTTTAAGTTTATCCTGGGTAGCTTCAAAATGTAACTACGGAAGCGTGTTTGGGTAAACAATGCACGAAATACAGAATAAATTGTTAGTAATTTAAGAATCATAAATGCATGATATTTATTAACAGATTATTAGATTTTGGTATAAAAAAAACATTGTGTATGATACATACTAAGTTTTCATAAGATAAGAATTGAAAGGTAATACTGAGCGTTATATATTATCTTGTATCATAGTTTGGGGACCTTTCTGTTGAAATCGTATACATATACATGCACAGTGCGGTAACTGGAGTGCAGGTATCAGTTACCCGCACTCCAGATCATGCCCGTTGATTGGCTCATTTTTGCTGGGGTTTACATATTGTGACGGCAGAGAAAGGGAAAGCGGCAGAAATATCATATTCAGATGTTCGATCATTGGTTACTTTTTCCCGGGGTTTAAAATTGTGACAACAGGGAACGTGTTTTTATGTTTGACTATGATACAAAAGAGAAAGAACACCAAAACACTCGGCAATCTGATTTATACTCGGGGGCTACGCCCCCTCGTACAAATCAGATAGCCTCGTGTTTCGGTGCTCTTTCTATTACTTGTTTTACATACTAGTGATATATGTCAGGGGAGTCAAAAACAGATACAGAATGTACAATGATTAGATCTATGTAATTTCAAAATTGTGATTCCAATAAATGGAGAAAAATTATTTTACAATCACAGTAAGCAGTTCAAATTGTTGAACTTGTTGAGCTCAATGGTTTAACCAGAGACATTGATAACGTGTTATCTATGTCTCTGGTTTAACTAAATTGTGCTCCAAATATTCATGAGGAGCTATATTCGGAGTTGACTGTTGCTTTGCCAGTGGTAATAGATCCTCATTTTTGAGTGTTAAATTTGTTGTACAATTTTACAAACACATGACGATAAGATAGTTCGATACAAACGTTATGAGTGTAACGATGATGTTTGTGCTAATATGGATATCTGTATGTCCATCTACACCGTCTGTCTTTCTGTTTAAAAATATGTCTATCTGCCTTTCTGTCAGTCTGGCTCTCTGTTTTTTGTCTTTACCAAAAAATAAAATTTGATAGTTGTAAAACTTGATTCTGAGATACTATTAACTTGTGTAGAATATCTGCTTATCTTTAGGGTATGACTATCTGTTTGCTTTCCTTTCCTTATGCTGTCCGTCCTATATTTATGAAAACTACAACATATGGTCTGTGAATCATATTGAAAGTATTGGCCTAAACGAACAGATAACTCATTTATATGGATATTAAGAGCTATTGATAAAATAGTTCGAGTGCTTTGTTTGATAAGCCAAACATAAAAGCCCTGTCATACCTACAACCGTTTGACCACAGGGGAAATGCCTCCTTTAATTTAATTCTGTTTCTCTTGTCAATAGCAGTTACAGATTTTATTTAATTATCTGGTAAATATCCCTCAGATGCATTAAAAAATGCAAATTTACATGAAAATTGCAGAGCCGGTTTAATTGAGTCTGTATATTAGGGATAATATAATGAAAAAGTGAAACATCCCTCATGCCCCCTAGCACCGGATTGAGTGGTACTAAATTCTTAACACTTAAAAGTGCTGGATTCAGTGATCCAGAAAGACCAGAAAAATATTGAAGTGAAGTAAGGGGCAACATTTTACGGCTGCCACACAGCACTTCACATCTGCTGTTGTGATGTATAAATATCTGGTAAAAAAGTGATCCCTCCGAAGCATTAAAAACAGCAAATTTACTGAAAATTGCAGACATGGTTTGATTGAGTGTGTGATCACGAAAGCTGTATTTGACATTGAACATACATTTTGCTCTATAGTGCACCCAAATTTATGCATTTCTCTGAAGAGGAATCCACTTTTTGAGTAAAATTTATTTCTTTTTATTCATATGATGAATAGTATTATTTTTTGTTATCTCTTTTTAATTCCATTTTAGATGACTGAATGTAAAGCTGAAATGTTAGAAAAGAGTATTGTTATGATTACGACAAGAAGAGAAAACTACAAGAGACCATAATATGATTAGAAGTTCAGAAACAAGAACAAATGTTGAACGTAAATAACTGTGTAAGTTGCAGAAAGAACATAAACTTCGTGGCGATGTTGTCAGTAAAGTTGAAACCTTCGACTTTCATGTTTAAATGTTTGGGGTCCGCAGTGGCTCCTTGCCATTGGTTCTTGTTGCTGGGTCATATGAGGGTTGCGTTCATTGAACGCCGCCTTTCCTTGTTGATCTTGTTTATCATATTTTGTGTAAAACAAGACACTTTTAAGCGTGAAGTAAGGTCCTAGGAAGAATTAAAGGCGTAAATGACCTCCTGACAGCTAAAATACGTTACCACCATTGTTGTAACAGTAACAGTTGAACATTTCAAGATGTTCTTTTCATGAAAAGTGCAAACACACAACTTGCAAATCTAGTGAAAAAGACCATCGAAAACAGCAGGAGAAGGCTTTTTAACCACTATGCAATACTTTGAAAGTTATTGGAAGGATAACATTTTTTTTAAAATGTGACTAGGTGTAGTCGAACTAATGAGCATTATGAGAGACATAGAGATGTGGAAATTACTCTTATATCTCTTTTTATAATAAGGCAGAAAACATAAATAGGTTAAACAAGATGTGATGGCATTCAAAGGTGAAATATTTTTTAAAGCAACCTAAATGATACATGACATAAAATTGAAATTTTGTACATATAAAATTCTAATTTTGAACCATTACTATAGACATTACTACAGCTCATTTTCAGCATTATAAACGAAGATTTATTCTTAATTTACTTAAGTGTTTTGCAATATAGATAGTTGGACAATACTGGCGATGAAAAATGTAGTTATTTCTACTAAATTATGTTAAAAGTGATAGTTTGCATAACATTTATGGGTGATAATTCATAATTTGGATGGATGAGACTTTGGTAACATACAAATACGTTAAATAACACAGCAAAAGACTATATAATGAGTTACTTTCAGAAGTTGAGTATATTACCAGGTGCAGTGCTTGTTCCTACGGATTTTAGGAAAAATAACCGAGTCTGTTCTCTTTATTTTCATAAATCTTTCAACAATAGTTAAAAATGCTAGAATAATGTCAATGTTATTTATGTAACGTATATTACATTTTGCTTTTAAAATGTTTTAAGTGATTACGTTGCTTTATTTATATAAGCTTATGTGA
>NW_026853228.1:0-70196 GCF_026571515.1 Ruditapes philippinarum
TAAAATCGTAGCAAAAGATTAGCAAACATGCAAAAAAATGACCCTGAACCTTTATATTTTTCCAAAGGTCAACAGTTCGCTGAACCCGTTAAATGTTGATCATCGTATGTGCATTTCTTATATTCTAACTGTATAATGTACTAAATATTCCTGCTAGTGTGTCGTTTTTTAATTGTAATGACATTTTTTCAAAACCATCTGCTTACTCTCTCAGGCATTTCTACTTTTTCGCGCCATAATTATTTTGGCCTTGAAATACCATAGAAAGATCTAAAATAAACAATGTAATAAAAAATCAAAGTCCAAAAAAAATCCCATCCATCCACTCCACCCAGAAAAATTATATTTTAAATGGCAAACGTCATACAAGGTTTTTTAAGAGAAAATATGGTTAACACTTTGGTATTCAAATATGAATGAGAGTTATTGCCTATTTGGTGAATTTTTGCCATTTGGGTCAAAGGAAAAATAACAAATTAACAATACAGGTTTCGAAATGAGATCAAAAAGGTCAACGTTTTGGTATTTTTTTCTGAATATAAAAATTCTTATTTCGATTGTTTTTGTTTGTTTTGCCCCCCGCCAAACCCCCACCTAATACTCAAAGTTTATATTCTGTTAATTTTTGTGACAAATATTTTGACCATGCCAAAATCAGTTTAACAAAAAATTTTAATGTTATATGAAATTTCTTGACTTTTGCTAAATTAAAAAACACAGTCAAACTTATTATCAATTCATAAACTGGATCATCTAGAATAAACAATTAGTCTAAAGTAGCATAAACCAGAAACAACACTAACGACAACAACAACAACAATAACAAAATCTAAATATACGACTGACAATTTTTTTTATCTTTAGCAACACTTACTGATTAAATTAAGTATTACGAATGTTTGCCATTGTTACATTTACATAAAAATTACTTTATTTTTTAGTTTCCATTATCATTTAATCAGGTGAAATTTTTTCCCAAAACAATGAGTCCAGGAAAAAGGACACCGCTTTGCCAAAATAGGCGAGCGCGGCTTCGGGTTAAAGCTTTCCAGACATTTTTTTTGATATTATTCCTTAGGGTTCTATTTCTTAATCCAACATTAAAAGGAAAAGCCCAGTTCAGGGTGATCTTGGTTATTTATTTTACATATTTTTTTTTACAACGAAAACCCTTGAAGCAACCTTTTTTTCACGTAAAATTCAAAGTTTAAAATTAATTCGGTAATGTATCTCTAAAAAAAAGCTTTTCCATTGATAAAAAATTTTCATCCGTGAATTTGTGATTGGGGCGTTTTTTTTGACATTTTATAAGCCAACGCTTCTTTTAAACTTTGAATGCATTGTAATTTGTTTGATACTTGTAACAAAATAAAACTATATCTTTCTTTTACATCGCTAGTTCTAAGCTGTTTTGAGAACTACTTGTTGTTAGGTTTGTCGTGAAATTCTCTGCCAGAGATTGAATATCAGCATTGTATTTCCTGATCTGCGATCAGAAAATACAAAAAACGATGTCAATTATTCTCAAAATAATATTTCACAATGAATTTAACACCTATAGCAATGACCAAATTCTTTGACTCTCAAATCGTGTTGCTCTGCGAAGGTTTTACATTATTACACATGTTTAAGCGGCAAACACACATTCATATTACAATGTATAAGCATCTTACAGTTCAGCGGAACAACTTGTGTTTACGCTAAGTGCGTATATATAAGCCAATCCAACCTTTAACCTGCGACAGAGCAATGAATAAGGGATATGCTGTTTTTTAGATTTGAAAGAGTTGTATCAAAGTTTAAAGGATTTAAATATCAAAAAGGCTATCAATTGTAGCCGGCCTATTCAGATAATAGGGTGTACAGGATGACCTAGAATCTTTACTGGTGGCAATGGCGAATCACTTCCGGTGCCGGCAGGTTAAAGGTTAATATTCACTTATTCAAATTCACATAAACTAAGATGAACATAATCACAGTTGTCATCATGCCAGGTCCATCGAGAGGGATAATGCAGTATGACACAGTCTTCCCCAAATGGCGCATTTGGTTCGCCGTCTGCCCAGTTCTCGTAATTGTCAACGGTAGATGTCATGGCCACAGTCGTGTTGTCCGCCCAGTAAATGACACCATCACTCCCGGATGCTCCTATCCAAAGATTACTGGTGAATGCTGAAATAATATGCATACACTTAAATGTAAAAAAGTTTTAAAATTAAACATGAAAAATGATGACTTAAATAAACAGCTTTCACATTCATTCTATTTGTGTTTCATGAATAAGGTCTGTCATGAACGCGTACATAATTATGGCCGACTGAGCTATCCTGTTATGCAAATGTTACCAAATCTAAAAAAAAGAAGAAGAAAAAGAAAAGAAAAACGAACATTTTCTGCGTTTAGATGTTGAATTCTGCCTAACCCATTACTTCATGAGCATTTTGTGAAAAATGGCTGTTTTTATTGAAAAGTCTCCCGTAACAAGTTCAAATTACTATAATACTTTAAAAACTGCTTCAGCACGAATCAAACTTGGCACAAATTTTGACTGGACCATTTCCCTTGCAACAACTTGCTCAGGCTTAAATTTTATGTTACCATGGCAACGAGGGGACATCTCAAAATTGCCAAAACTCACTATTTTGCGTTGATTTTTCCATCAAAATTGATTTCAAAGTGCTGCAACTTCTCAATGGATTGAGATATAGTCAAATGCTTTTCAGCGTTAGTAACACGTTACCTTATGATCAATCTGGGGTAATTTATAACCTCTCAAAAGTCCAAAATTTTCTTGGCGATGAGGGGGACTCCGCCCCTTTCCAACCCCCAAACAGAAGGGGCAAATCCCCCTTCTGGCAACCCACTGACGTATCTTTTGGTTGGGGGGGGGGGCGCCGAAAAAGAGGTCACATGTTTTAACAACATTTCTCAAACAAAAACAAATGTTCGCAGCCTAAATAAGGCATTTTCACCATTTGAGACAACAAAAAGGGGATGAAAAAGACGTTAAAAGGCGTGTATATAACCTAATGGGTTAAGAAAGTGCTAGTAGGTGGCGGAAAGGCGTTGACTGACGATAGCTTTCGTAAGTGATTATGCTTAATTAAACTAAACCTTTCGTTCGGGGTGGGGGTGGGGGAATTTGTAATGTTCCCGATTTGATTGTTTGCATTTAATTCAATTACATTGTAAATATCAGTGTACTGAATGTAATGGGTTAGAAAGTACAATGAAAAAAACTCAAAGCCATGCGATTAGGAAATGGTAACGTTCCACTGCATCTTCGCAGCTATACAGAGCGGATGCCAGTAGACACAACTTGTGCATTTTTTCAGAAACAAGATGTATAACAATGTGTACAAAGCTAAGGCCTTATGCTTCTGTAATCTTGATAGCTCCTTATCATGAAATTCAATGACCCGATCGATATGGAACCTACGGCGAAAAAATGCAAAAATATAAAAAAAATTGCAATTGACAGTTTTTCACTTCGGATCACGGCAGTAAGCCACATTGAATTTACAAGAGCACAGTTCGGTAACCGCATCGTTCCTGGACTAGCTATCAAGCAGTTTACCAGTACTAGTTGCTTTCACATTCGCCAGGAAGAGGTTACTTCTTTACAGTGCTAAGGACAAGGACCCTAGAAAGGATTTAGTGGTCAATCACAACGAAAGTGAGTGGGATATTTGATATAAAAAGAAACAATTACCTCCAATTACTTGCTCCTCGATAAAATTCTGTTCATCATTTGACTTTATGTACGCTAAATGTGCTCCCATCTCTTGACAGCGTGCCTTGAAAAAATATAGTTATTACTACATACTAGTATTATATAGTGTTAATAAGACAGTCATATTAGCCTGAGACCAAACCCAATAACAAGTTCATTATGAAAACACTTAACTATAATTGACAGATTCTTAATGGCCACAAAACCTCAAATTTCATAATAGGCGAGTTTTTTTTCATAAGGGCCGTACTTCTTTTCATTACGGCTTTGTTCTATGTGCACATTGCCGCGCTGAACTTCATATTATCCGTAAGTTTGAAGTGCAAACATGCCTTATATTGAAAAGTGAATAAATAATGAAAAGTAAATTAGTAATAAAAATTATAGTTATACATTGTTGTGATTGAACGCCTTAAAGATGCTTTCATTTAGATTTTTTAGATTTTTTTGAGTACCCAGTGCTGGTACAATTTCCAAAAACGGCCGGTACGAATTGGTTATAAAGCCGAACAGTGTCTTGCTCATTCAGCGCTTTTTTCTTTATATAATAAGAATTTAGCATGCTGTAAATCTATTTTTAAAAGATTATAAAACGTGGGGTTGCTTTTTGCAGAATGATGTGTATTCAAACACTAGTATTTACAATATATTATGAAATTCTGAAAGAAAATCTAGAAGTCATCCAAAACGAATCTTGGTATGACAGTTTATTACTGTTCAATTTCAATTATTGACAACAGTCCTTCAATTTCTTTTTCAAGAATTCGTATCCATAAAATGGCAGTTACGTGCATATTTAGAGAACAGTAACATTTTTAAAAGTAAAAGTAAAGCCTTACAGCACTTGCTTGAAAGTTTTAAATAAAAGATCCGTTAAGAATAGAGGAACTCACCTTCGCTTGGTCATATGACTTGAATTCAGTAACCACCGTATACTCTGAAATGAAATGAGTTTTATCTATTTGAAATTATATTTCTCATTAAACTTAACTTCATTTCCACTAGGATTTTGCGCAGCGGAGACAAGTTTGACACTTTTTCCCCTACTAATAAATTCAAATAACTGTTGCGGCGTGGCCGAGTGGTTAACTTGCCGGACCAGTGGTTTAAGGGCTTTTGATCGCATATGGGTTCGATCTCTGTTAGAGAAAGCCGTTGTTTCCGTGAGCACGAAACTTTACCCTCATTGCTTAGTACTGGTTTGTTGGTTTCAGGAACGGATTCGAGAGTGTTTAAATAGCTTCCAACAAAATCACACTTAAATAAATTCATATAAGCTAAACTGTAGTCAAATGTACAATAGTTTCCATACAGTCAAGACAGTGTAAGAATTCTAAAAAAAAACAACCGATTTTTAAGCTGTACGAAGAAATTATTGCTAATAAATGTTATTAATTAAGATGGCGTAATGACTTACTATGGTGAAAATATCTTTTAAAGTGCATTCCATACATCAATTGGTCTGTACTAGAAAAGTACGAGACTCTGCAACCAACACAGTGCTGGCTAACTTTGTCGTGGAATACGACAAAACACGAGAAATTTTCAGCACAAAGCGACAGGCATTGCATTTTACTCATCCTCTCTTCATGGAAAAGCTGGTCCTCTGCCGAACAAACAGAATCGTACAAGTCAGCTGCCTGTGTGAATTTCCTGAAAGTTGTCTTAGCTCGAACAATATTTCCCATGATAAAAAGAAAACTCAAGATTAAAGTTAAGCGTTTTGCCTCCATGATGACTGCGCGAATTGTCGGCAAGTTACTAACTGCAAACAAGCCAGTGCGAATGACTAAATATATTGTCGTCTGCTTTGTCTATAAATTAAATTCATTTGAACATTAATTAACTAGTGCTTATTTGTAATTGTGCGGTTATCCATCGAAAAATCAAGCAGTAAAGAATTGAAACTATACATTTAGGAGGTGATTTGCTACCACTTCATAGAATTTCGAAATTTGTTATGCACAAGCATTTATAATATATGCATTTCAAATAATATGGAACCGACTGCGCAAAATGTACGGCATTAAATATGAACAATGGGAGCTTTGTTTTGACAAAACACCTAGAATATTGAATGAAGACATGCACTAATTCTGTTTACATTTATGTTAACATGCAAAATAATATGTTGTAATATTTTATTGATTTGCCAAGCTTTGAATTTGGAATAGTACATTCAAAGTTTTAGCGATTTTAATATCAGTACTAGTTTGAGATATCATAACTAATCGGAAATTTTAAAAATGTACTATTTACAACAGAATATATATTAGATGGGATACTCAGGCAAATTAATGACAAAAATAAAAAAAAAAAATCTTATGTACTCAAATGACGCTAAAATGACATTTGTAAAAGTCCCAGCATGAATTTCTGTAAAAATTCTATTTATTTTGGGATTGATGCGTAAATATATCTATATATGTTGAACGAAATTTCACTGCCGAGAGGATCACCAAGTAGTTATAAAACAAGTCATGTGACTTAAACAAACCCTGGAAGTTACAATAACAGACATTGTGGATATTGTTTGATTGAAACAAACCTAAGTCATTCATTTGAATGTTCGTTAACGTTTCCAGAGGTCAATGTGACAACTAATGTGAATTTTTTATGCTCTAACCTGACCCGCGTGGGTCAAGTTAGGAAACCACCACTTTATTCTTTATAAGGAGAAAACTTTTGTTCCTAAGACTGCCTAGCGTATGCATTTTAAGGACATTTACAGATTAGTTAATGAGAAATTCAAAACGAAGAAATGAAAATTTTGCCTGTGTCTCCCTTTAAAACTCTTTGTGGCGCCGATAAGGTAAAGGTACTTTAGTCAGTCTTAGTTATAATAATTTGGACCTATGCCGGTTCTGTCGGGGACTTTCCCATATAATATTTAACATTAAAATTACACCGATAAAATCACAAATCAGTTTTTATTAGTAGAATTTCAAAATTCAAAATTATCTAAGGCTTTCCGGCAGCTGCGTCACTATGCGAATGGGGCTACAATTTCAAAGTCGAAGGAATTTTGGGACACCAAACTGTTGTTCGAGTGATTTACGAGTATGTATGTTGTTTCTGTTTTTAACTACCCATGTAAATGTTGTCCAAATTCCCATTCAATTCTTCAGAGATGTCATGATACGAAAATTTGTAAAACACTTCAATAAGATTCGTCCTTCAACTGGTACAAATTATGAAAGGCCTGCATGTTCTGCGTGCCATCGCTCCTGCACACAAAAGTGCTACTAAATCTTCTTTTTTGCGCTAAAAACGAGTATCTGCCCTTAAACATACACCATATTCTCAAGACTTGATACCTTGTAACCTTTCTTTTTCCTAGACTGAAAAAGATCCCGTAACAACGTCATGATAAGTATCCAACTCATTCATTGACGTCATAGTGATTAATCGAGCACTGATGTAAACACAATCAAATCCAGTCCACATGTTAGTTTTTATTGTTAAAATCTAGATAAAATATTTTTTCTCATTATTTCATTTGTTAAATGATTTCTTTATCTTAGCAATAAAACGGTGCGAAATCGAACAGCGTAATATGAAAATCGGCACCAGAAGAACATGTAATCCCTTCTGATAGGATTTTTTACATATTCGTAACAGAAAACCTAGCCTGGTTATAGCATCAGGGTATCAAGTCAAGCTGATTAAACCGTCGATGCTCGGCGTTTTAGATGCCCAAAACGGAAAAGCAAACCCGGTTCCAACCTCTGGGACAGGCCTTTTCAGTTCTAGCCTTCGGTATTAAAGTCAAGCCGACGAAACCGACGTTAATGGGCCTGTTAAGGTTTTCTTAACGGAAAAGCGAACCCAGTTCTCGCCTCAGGGAATAAAGTCAATCAGAAAAAACCCATGGTGATAGGCTTTTATAGACGTCCTTAATAGATTGGCTTATTTTATGAATTTTATACTTTGCTTAATGCAGTTCTATAAAAATCTAAAATGTCTAACAAATCCGGTTGAAAAGAATGGGATATTTTGCAGGTTGGAATGAAAGGTGCTAGTCGCATAGATTTGACCTAATAAATGTTTAATTGCAATATAGTATCCATATATAAAGAAAAACAATTTATTTTTGTTTTATTGTACAGTTATAAAATTAGATAAAAAAAATAGATATGAATATTTTATTGCATGAATAACAAGATTAAATATATGAAGATATTAAACATTAAATATATATCAAATCAATGCGACTTGCATCTTAATTTGTGGAAATTATTCTTTTATCGAATGGGTTCTTTTTAAAAAATGAATATAGTATTGATTGCATGTTTTAATATCCTAGATATTTTCAACGTTTGTTACTATATGAGCTTGTTTAGTCTTATTTGATAAACATACCAATTGCATAGAAATGGACTAATTATCTATTATTTTTTTACCAGTTTTATCTTGCCGTGGCTAATTATGGAAACGACACAAGCAAACTTACGAATTCCACGATCTTTAAATGGCATCGACACCGCCAGAAGTTCCGTGAATTTCAAGCGATCGGGACCTACACAGCACGTGATATGGAATACTTCACAATTGATAATGAGCATAACCTGGCCATTGCAAACCATGCTATAGGTATGTTTATGTAAAATAATACCTAACATTATTAATACGGGGAAGTCAAAGGCCGGGTCCGTGAAGCGGGCAAAAGTTTTGGTTTGTCCGGCTATAGACTACATGTGTATATTTAATAACGAGCTCGACGAGCTGGCCCGAAAAGCCTGCTCGCAAAGCGAGCTTCACGGTAACGCGAGTACCTGCTAAGTTATGGTTTTGAAAACTTTCGTCCGAAGTACTGAATTGGACACGTCGCAACTTTCGAATTACAAGATAGATAAAAGCCGATGTAATAGAAAGGGGGAACCAGAATAAACAGGAGCAGTGTATAAAATACCGAATGACAATTTTAAAACGGAAAATGTAAAATAAAAATGAATGATTATTTTAAACTATCTCATGGTAAAAGAAAATCGAGCTCGCTTTGAGGCGAACTCAAGAAGCCAGCCCGGAGGGCCTGCTTGCAAAGCGAGCTTTACGGTAACGTGAGTTCCTGCTAGATAGTGATGGTTTTGAACATTCGGAACTGCATCACCTATTATCTATAATAACCTAAATTTAATCTAATGTGTGTGCCGTTACTCTTATGCTTGAAAATATGTCTGACAACAATTTGCAATTTAAGAATGCCCACTGATGTTCAATTTTAAACAAATCCGACTAAATGTCAATAGGTTGGTTTTTGCACTTTCAATTTCTACAACCAATATAATAAATATATAAATAATGTATTGTTTACTATTGTACCTATGAATTCGCTTATATTAGGTGGACTACATTTACTACATTTATTGGAAATAAACTTGTCAACAACTCCAAGCATTAAATTACTATTTGTTAACATGTTTAGTTTCTTAGCGTAGGATAGACCGAAATACCGCATCCGTTTTGTGAATTCATACTATGGTGTCCGAAGACTGACGGAAAGGGCCGAGCAGTTGCGATTGGGTTTTGAAACGTTTTGTCCGAAGTACTGAACCGACACATCGCAACTTTTCGAATTACAAGGTAACGATAAAAACCGAGGTATTTTTATTGAAAACTGAAGCGTAGACTTGTCCTGCACACTTATATCGGAATTATAATTGGACAGTAAACCAGGATAAACGGATGCAGTGTATAAAATACCGAATGACAATTTTAAAACGGAAAATGTTAAATAAAAATGAACGATTATCTTATACTCTTTTCACGGTAAAAAGTAAATCGAGTTCGTTTTGAGGCTTTACCTTTTTCATATTAGGGAAATCACATTAAAAAGGTTTAAATATATATAGATTTCTATGCCCATCAATTTAAGTGTCATTTTAGTTGGGTGCCGCCATTTTTGATGTAACTCAAAGATAACAGGCGGGATATTCCAATAACGGAAAAAAATCGCAACTTTTCGGCTTAAAAATAATGGCAGAGGTATTTCGATTGAAAACGGAAGCGGTGCATGCACCTTTAATACGAAACATGTTAATCAGTCACCCAAAGCCGGGACTGCGAACAGCCATTATCATGATTATACTGGTTTGATCCAGTTTAATTTTAAAAATTTACTTGTAACCATACAACATGGAACATTGATAAGTGGGCATTGTACCTTTTGATTTATATAAAAATCCAGGTAAAATCTCACCGTTTTTGCACATTTACATCATGAAATACCCACAGTTCCTTTCCCGCAAAGTCCTTGGCAGAATAAATGGTTATGCAAAATTATACGGGCTAATCATGTAATCCAACAGAAGTAACGTTTATTTGATTTATTATTAGTTTGAAACATAGCATGACCCGATTAACAATATATGCTTATTATTATTATATTTATTTATATAATATTTCATGATAAAAGCTTACTAAAGGGCCATTACTCAGACATAACAACAAGAGTTTATGAAATTGAGTTGTCACCATCTATGAATTTAGATACATGTAATTATCAAATGAACATTGAATATATATTTTGACTCATAGTATACAATTTAACCTACCAAAACATAATTTGCTTAATTTCATAGAAGCAAAGAAGGTATAGTTTTAGTTATTTTTCATTGCGCGTCCGGAACAGAGTGGTTAATGTCGTTGACTACAAATCATTCGCCCCTCACCGCTGCGGGTTTGAATCCCGCTAGGGACTTTTGATTCTTACATTTGATGAAGCTATCCAGCTTCAATGCACGTAAGGGCACCTGAGGTCTTCTTCCACAAGTATAGCTTGAAAAGTCGCCACACTACCTATATTGTGTTGGTGTGACGAAAATTAAAGAAAAATCATCGCTCTTTACTTATACATGTATATTGAATTTTAAGGACCAAACCAAGAGGTTGACTCCGTTATTCTCAAATGGGACAGGGCAGCAAGGCTGTTTGTGAATTTTCAGACAATAACAACAACCGGCGCATACGATTGGACATACTTTAGAGTGCAGGAGTACCATTTTCTAGCTATTGCTCAGGCTTTTAATGGAAAGATAACTCTAATGGACTCTTTTATATATGTCTTTCAGAAGGACAAGTTCCTTCCCTTTCAAACAATCGAGGTCAGTATTATCCTTTAAGTGATATTGCCCATTTTCCCAATTTTCGTTGCATTATAAAAGAAAGTTTTTATGTATTTACTCTTTGAGGAGTCATCATGTCTATAAAAAGTACAGAAACGTGTACGTGCTTTATTAAATTAAACTAATTACTCTTTCTACTGATTGCAAACTAAATATAAATCTTTCGGAAAGCACGCTTGTTTAAAACTCACTTAAAGATTGTTCAAACAAGATTTGTATTACCAAATATTTTGTAATTTTGTTCCTTATGTAAAGAGTATATTTTTTATGTTTTTTTTTTTTATTTTCGTCTAGACAAACGGTGCCACCGACTGGGAATTTTTCACCATAGCAGATGAAGCATTTCTCGCCGTTGCCAATGCGTACAATTACGGACCTCAGAACTTTCAAAATCAGGACACCTACCAGACAAACTCGTCTATATATAAACTGGATATAGGAAAACGAGCGTTCTTTAAATATCAGACCTTTGTAACGAACAGGTAAGCTGTCACAAGCAATTTTTTAAGCACCCGATTTTTTTTCCGGAAAACGGTATCTAGTTTCTGCGTATTTTCGTGTTGCATAAATGGGTGACCTTTGACGGTTTAGGGCGTCTGTAGGCGAGTGGTTTAGGTCATTGACCTCAAACCTGTTGCCTTTGACCATTGTCTTTGGATTTTGTACATGAGAAAGCTATCAAGCAAGCAAGCCTACGAATAACAGTGGTTCTATTCAGGTACCTGTTTGTGCCAGATATAATATACAGAGTGGCACTTTAGGTCTTCATTCACCAGTAAAGCTGGAAAGTTGCCATTTGACCTACACTGTGCGACGTTAACACCAAATAAAAGAATTGATGGTTTACTGTTCAATATTCTAGTATTTTACAAACTGTTGTGTTATATCACGATTTCTAGATAGTTATTTATTTACTGCGTTTCATACTAGTTCAGCATAGTTATGTATTTACTGCGTTTCATACTTTTTCAACATAATTATTTATTTACTGCGTTTCAAACTAGTTCAGCATAGTTATGTATTTACTGCGTTTCAAACTAGTTCAGCATAGTTATGTATTTACTGCGTTTCATACTTTTTCAACATAGTTATTTATTTACTGCGTTTCAAACTAGTTCAGCATAGTTATGTATTTACTGCGTTTCAAACTAGTTCAGCATAGTTATGTATTTACTGCGTTTCATACTTTTTCAACATAGTTATTCATCTACTGCGTTTCATACTATTTCAGCATTGTATTTATTTACTGAGTTTCATACTAGTTCAACAAAGTTATTTATTTACTGCGTTTCATACTTGTTCAACATAGTTATTTATTTACAGAGTTTCATACTAGTTCAACAATTTTATTTATTTACTGAGTTTTATACTAGTTCAATAAAGTTTTTTATTTACTGCCTTTCATACTAGTTCAACAGTGTTTCCAAATTGTTCCTGTACTCCAAACAAGTATTACATGAGGATTGTCCAAATTGTTTATTTTATGCTACATGTACTAGTATTTTATTCTACACGTGGGAGGTTTAGTTCTATAACACCTCGTATATTATTCATACCTTTATTCTTCTACAATTTCTAGTGCGATTGACTGGGAACACTTTATGTTAGGAGATGACCACTACCTTGTAGTGTCCAATGCCCAAAATGGCGGATCAGAACAGGAAAGATTGACGACTATATATCGGCTGCAGGTAAGTCTCGTGGATTAAGAAGTCGTATATATACTTGTATTTCACATTTTACGAGATATAACCAATGCACTTTTAGCGATTGCACCACGTGTTGTTCTAATAGAAATCTTTATTGGATCTATTCTTATCAAGTTAGCCTCGTTTTCATCCAGCTTGGGTAAAAAAAGTACGTACAAGTGGTCAAATATAGTGCTGACAGTTGAGTTCTCGTCCAGAAGAATTCAGTATTGTAATAAATACATAAGTATAGTCAAAAAGAGGTGTTCTCAAAAGGCATAAACATTGTGAATCGTTGCCCGCAAGATTTAGCCATCGATTATCAATGCTTGTCAACAGTTTACAGTTTTATTATCAATTGGTTAAATATAATCTAGTTTTCTCTTAAGAATTGGTACACGAAAACTGTAATTACAACCCTGAAAAACTTAAATGTAAAATAACTAGGGCTTCTCATTTACATTTTTTGCGTACTGTAAAAATCCATTTGTGCAATATTTTTGGGCAGTACTGTATTTAATATGTAAATAAATTAAGTTGTAAATATTTGTATTGAATGTAGGAATTTTTATTCATTTTGTAGAATTTGAAACAAAAAATAAAGCCAGTATACATGTACAGCCTTATTTTTATTTGTAATGTACTTTTTTTACACCCAAGAAGTTTGAGTCTATAGCTAAATTAACAAGAGTGACATTTATAGATTATTTAATACAAGCCTGTCTGATTTTCCATGGTTAACCTTTTTCAAATTGATTGTTTAGAACGTTTCCTTCACCTGGTCCACCATCTTGTTTTTGTCACAATTTTAGCATCGTCAGTGCTTGCCAATCGGTATTTACAAAAAAAGAAACTGCTTTTGAACGAAATTTTTACCCTAGGAGTAAACTTAAGGTAGTTTTTACCTGAGAACTTACTTAAGTGATTTTTCACTCCAACATGTAAGTGATTTTTTAACTAAATGTACTTTTTTTTCTAAGTAAATTTTCCCTTAGAAACTAAGGAGCTTTAAGAGTACGGTCCCAGAACGTTTCAAACGACTGAAACAGTATGGAAAAGATAATGGAAAATCAGATAGACACACAGTTGGTAACATATAATGATTTCTGCAAAATATTTCATAATCCATTTAGTTTTAAAATGGTATAAAATAACTACATGAGTCGGTGCCTTTAAACATTTTTTAGGCAATTTGTCCAAAAGTCAATTGGGCTCGCATACATGTATCTTATTATTGCATTACGAACAGCCACAAACAGCAAGTGCTTTAGTAGAACGCATCTGGGTTTTAAAAATGGATTTCGAATAAAATCGTAGCAAAAGATTAAGCAAACATGCAAAGAAAATGACCCTGACCTTTATATTTTTTCCAAAGGTCACGACAGTTCGCTTGAACTGTAAAATGTTGATCATCTGTATGTGCATTTCGTATATTCTAACTATGTACATGTACATAAATATTCCTGCTAGTATGTCGTTTTTTATTGAAATGACATTTTCAAGCAACTGCTTCTCTCTCAGGGCATTTCTTACTTTATCGCGCCATAATATTTTCGCCTTGAAATACACATACTGAAGATCTTATAAATACATGTATATAAAAAAATCCATCTATCCATCCATCCACATCCATTCAGAAAAATATTATTTTTTAAATGCAACGTCATACAAGGTTATCTTAAGATAAAACAAGTAAAACTTTGGTATTTCAGAATATGAATGACGAGTCTATTGCCTATTTGGTGATATTTTTGCCATTTGTCAAAGGAAAATACAAATTACATACAGGTTTCGAAATGAGATCAAAAAGGTCACGTTTTGGTATTAATTTTCTGAATATAAAATTCTATTTCGATTTGTGTTTGTTTGTTTTGCCCCCGCCAAGCCCCCCACCTATATCTACAAAGTTTTAATATTCGTAATTTTGTGGCAAATATTTTTTGACATACAATTGTTATTTAAATGATTTGATAAGAAGCCGATACTTGTTTATAAAAGCAATTGACCATGCCAAAATCAGTTAACAAAAAATTTAAAGTTTATGTGAAATTTCTTTACTTTTGATAAATTAAAAAAGACACTCAAACTTATTACATGCTAACTGGACATTTAGAATGAAAGCAATAATGTGCAAAAGTAGCATTACCAGAAACAACACTAACAACACGTCACCTTAATGCAAAAACTCAATAACTGCATATAGATAAAGAAGCAGATATTGAGTTCTTGCATTAAGGTGACGAGTTACAACAACAATAACATCATCTAAATATACTATTGACAATTTTTTTTATCTTAAGCAAAACTTACTGATTAAAATGAAGTATAATGAAAGATTGCCGTTGTTACATTTACATAAAGATTACTATATTTTTCAGTCTTCATTACATTTAATCAGGATGAAAAACCGCAGTCGCCATATTGGTACTTCCTAAAATAATGACGTCACAGCGGAAAAAATACACGCGTT
This sequence comes from Ruditapes philippinarum, assembly GCF_026571515.1. NCBI lineage: Eukaryota > Metazoa > Mollusca > Bivalvia > Venerida > Veneridae > Ruditapes > Ruditapes philippinarum. Next base: position 15,016 of record NW_026853228.1, read on the forward strand.
GTCGAAAAAGGCGAGAGCGACTTCGGGTTTTTACGACTTTTCCCGACATTAGTCGATATTTACCGATTCCTTAGTGTGTTAGTTTTCTTAATCCTTAACATTAAAATGGAATATATCAGTTCAAGGGTGATCTTGTGATTTATATTTATCATATATTTTTACAAAAATAAAAAAATATTATCAGCGAAACCTTTGCAGAGCAATCTTCTTTTCACAGATAAAAATACTACGCTTTGAAGTATTCGGTAATCGACATCGCTAAAAATAGCATTTTTATTGATAAAGATATTCATCCGCGTAATTTGTGATTGTGCGTTTATTGACAATTTTATAAGCCAATGCTACTTTTAAACTTTAAATGCGTTGTAATTTGTTAGATACTTGTAACAAAATAAAACTATATATCTTTCTTTTACATCGCTAGTTTTAAGCTGTTTTGAGAACTACCTGTTGTTAGGTTTGTCGTGAAATTCTGTGCCAGAGATTGAATGTCAGCATTGTATTTCCTGATCTGCGATCAGCAAGTACAAAAAAAGATATCAATTATTCTCAAAATAATATTTCACAATGAATTTAACACCTATATAGCAATGACCGAATTCTTTGACTCCCAAATTGTGTTGCTCTGCGAAGGTTTAACATTATTACACATGTTCAAGCGGCAAACACATATTTATATACTATAAGCATCTTACAGTTCAGCGGCACATTTTTTTGTCTTTACGCCAAGTGCGTATATTTAAGCCAATCTAACCCTTAACCTGCGGCAGTACTGGTTTAAAGGATATGCTCTTTTTTGGATTTGAAAGGGTTGTTTCAAAGTTTAAGGTATTTCAATATCAAAAAGGCTACCAATAGTATTGGACCTATTCAGATTACACGTGTGTGCAGGACGATCTAGATCTTTACTGGTGGCAAAGGCGAACCACTTCCGGTTTCCAGCAGGTTAAGGGTTAATATTCACTTCTTAAAATTCGCATAAACTAAGATGAAGATAATCACAGTTGTCATCATGCCAGGTCCATTGACTGGGATAATGCAGTATGATACAGTCTTCCCCCAATAGCGCATTCGGTTCGCCGTCTGCCCAGTTCTCGTAATTGTCGCCGGTTGGTGTCATGACCGTTGTCATATCGGTATATGTCATGACCGTTGCCATATCGGTATATGTCATGACCGTTGCCATATCGGTATATGTCATGACCGTTGCCATATCGGTATATGTCATGACCGTTGCCATACCGGTAGATGGCATTGCCACAGTCGTGTTGTCCTCCCAATAAATTACACCATCACTCCTTCGGGATGCTCCTATCCAAAGATTACTGGTGTACGCTGAAATAATATGCATGCAATTAAATGTAGATCTGTCTTCAAATTATACATGGAAAATGATGACTTTAATAAACAGCTTTCACATTCATACTATTTGTGTTTCATGTGTAAGGTATGTCATAAACTCGTACATAATTATGGTCGACTGAGATATAGAGGATATTGAATGAGTGTAAGTTCAATACTGAATTTATTGCACGAGTTGAATAAAATCATATTATGCGAGCCTCTGGCGAGCATAATATTATTTTATTCAACGAGTGCAATAAATTCAGTAATAAACTTACACGAATTTAATATTCTATTTATCACATACCCAAAATAAAGACCGTTTAAAGTGAAATAAGAGTCATTTTTCATTGACGCGCCTATAGTATAACGCTAACATTTAGCGCGTCTTTACACTATGTTTGTATAACGCTAATGACGTCACGTCAAAATATATGCACGGCCGTGCAATACCATATTTACGGAGTCGCAAAATCGGCACGGGTGTGTGATAAATCCTGTTATGCAATGTTACAAAGTAAAAAAAAACAACAACAACAAAACATGAACATTTTCTACGTTAAAATGTTAAATTCTGCTTAAGAAAGTGCTAGAAGGTGGCGGAAAGGCGTTGACTGACGATAGCTTGCATTTATTACTTTCGTTAGTGATCATGCTTAATTAAACCCAAACAGACAAAAATAATTAATTCCCCCTACTTCTCTTTTATTTTTCTTTATATCATAACTTAAGAAGCTCTCGTTTTGTACAAAAAAAATCTGCCTTGCTTAATTTTGGAGTGGCTGCCCTTTGTTTATTTTACACTGTAAACTTTGTCCGGGACAATACTCTTCAAACTATAAGAGATATCAACAAAACACTTTGTAGGTAGATAAACCTCATTTGGTATATGTGCAATGTAAAAGAATCGTAACTTTGCCGAGCCTTATTTTAGAGTTATTGTCCTCTGTTCATTTTTACACATTGAAAATTGCCCGGGACATAAATCTGAAATCACAAGAAGTATCAACAAGAAACATTGCAGATAGATAGATCTCATTTGGTAGATGTGCTTCGCAAAAGAAACGCAACTCTGCCTTGCCTAAAATGGAGTTATTGCCCTTTGTTTATTTTTACACTGAACTTTGTACGGGACATAACTCTGAAACCACAACAGATATCAAAGAAGTTTCTCTGTTTCTCTGTGTCAGACGCCTGGTCGGGGAGCATCACCCGGTTAAACCGGCTCCTTTTCTCTTCTCTTATTTTTGTATTTTGAATGTGTTACCCCATGCCCTCTTTGACCCTATGCCCTCTTTGATCCTCCGTAAAAAAAACTCAACCGATATATAGCAGGTATTGTTATAATATATCAATTGAGTTTTTTTCTATATGAATCGTGTGAAAAACAAAAACTGTACTGTTTTATATCGATACAGTTTTCAAATCCTAGAATCGCCTGTATATTTTAAATGATCGACTATTTAAATGGTGATTGACTAACAGTTGGTATAAAGAAATGTCTCGGATATAATATTTATACATCTGTCTGTCATATAGACTGCCACACTCTTTTTATACACTGAAGTAAATTCCGACCAATAATTACAGAAATTCATTGGGCCATGTAAATTATTAATCGTTTACGCGATGAAAGGTATTAATTTGAAAGGAATTATGGCAAAATGAGAACTTATCCTGAATTTCGCCATCTCACTCACGTTACTGTATACCCTTAGATGGGCATAATGTCATAATGTTTCGTAATAAAGTTTTACTCCCCTACGCTGATTTACCAATTACAATTGACAGTGGTGGTGGTGGTAGTTTTCACTCCGGACCACGGCAGTAAGCCACATTAATTTACAAGAGCACAAATCGATAACCGCATCGTTCCTGGACTAGCTATATATCAAGCAGTTTACCACACCAGTACTAGTTGATTTCACTCTACAGTGCTAAAGACCCTGAAAGGATGTCGTGATCTGCGACGTGCGGGAGCCCTATTTACAGTTACACGCTCTATACCTTTTGAGCAGGGAAACAAGGAACACGGCGCGAGAGAGAGAGAGAGAGAGAGAGAGAGAGAGAGAGAGAGAGAGGGGAGAGAGTGAGTGAGTAACTTCAATTTCCACGTGTATTATCTATAATAATTTTAACAATTAGTGGGATATTTGATATAAAAAGAAACAATTACCTCCAATTACTAGCTTTATGATAATCAACAGTTCATCCTTTGAATTTATGTACGCTAAATGTGCTCCGATCTCTTGACAGTGTGCCTTGAAAAAAATGTAGTTATTATAACATGTATAATGTATAATGTTTATTAGACTGTCATGTTAGCCTGAGACCAAAGCCTCATAACAAGGCCATTATGAAAACACTTAACTATAATTAACTACACATAATCAAAAAAATGTTAAGTACTTAGTTAACAAAAAATAACTAATGTAAAATTCCGTTGTTGTGAGGTATTGCAAATGAGATTCTTGTTTTAAAAATGTCTCGGAAACCTACCTTGCAGCAATTCAAAATGGCGACTTTTTTCAATGAAAAAAAGCAGATTCATAATGGCCGAGCTGGAGAGCCAATCAAAATTCTCAAATCTCATAATAGCCGAGTTTTCTCTTAAAGGCCGTACTTTTTTCATAATGGCCTTGTTTTATGTTCATAATGCCGCGCTGCATGAACTTCATATTAGCCTTAAGTTTGAAGTGAAAATATGCATAATATTGATAAGTTAATTAGTAATGAAAAGTGAATTAGTATATACATTGTTTTGATTGATGCTTTAATTTCGATTTTTTTAGATTTTTTTTAGTACCCAGTGCTCGTACAGTTTCCAAAACGTTTCAAATTGGCCATAAAGCCGAACAATTTAGAATCTTGCTCATTTAGCGCTTTTTTATGTAATAAGAATCTAGCATGCTATAAATCTATTTTTAAACATTATAAAACGTGGGGTTGCCTTTTGCAAATGTGTATCAAAACACAAGTATTAACAAACTATTATGAAGTTCTGAAAGAAAATCTAGGAGTCATTAAAAACGAATCTTGGTCTGACAATTTATCAATCTTCAATCATAATTTTGACGACGTTCCTTAAATCTCATTTCCAATAATCTGTATCCATAAAATGGCAGTTACCAGAGTATTCTGAGTAACATTTCAAAAAGTAACAGTACAGTCTTACAGTACTTCCTTGAAATGTTTTAAATAAAAGATATGTTAAGAATAAAGGTACTCACCTTCGCTTGGTCATATGTCTTGAATTCTGTTACAACCGTATACTCTGAAATGAAATAAAATTATTTTTATTCTGCTTTTCAAAATATCCAATCAATAGCCGATTTTATAAACTCCTATTTCTAACGTTTTTACCATAGGATGTGTTACAGGGGTCATATGACGTTCTTTGTAGCTTACTTTACAATAATTATCAATACATATAATACTGCAACTTAAAGTATAAACTTAAACTTCATTTATACTAGGAAAGAGCGCAGCAAATAACTGCAAATAAGTGTTGCGGCGTGGTCGAGTGGTTAACTTGCCGGACAGTGATTTAAGGGCTGTTAATCGCATGGGTTCGATCTCTGTTAAGGGAAAGTCATTGTTTCCGCGAGGAAGAAACTTTATCCTAATTGCTTAGTACTGGTTTGTTGGTTTCAGGAACGGATTCGAGAGTGAATATAAACTAATCTAGTGTGTTGTAGTAAAATGTACAATATTTTCCATACAGTCAAGAAAGTGTACGAATTTAAAAAAAAATAAGAAAAATATTAATCCCGATTTCGAAGCTGTATGAAGAAATTATAGCTAAGAAATGTTTTAAAGATGGCGTAATGACTTACTATGGTGAAAATATCTTTTAAAATACATTCCTTTCATCACTTGGCGTGTTTCATTAAAAAACGGGACACTGCAACCAACACATTGCTGGCTAACTTTGTCGTGCAACACGACACTACACGAGGAATTATCAGCACAAAGCGACAGGCATTGTATTTTGTTCATCTTCTCTTCATGGAAAAGCTGCACATCTATCGGACAGATATACTCGTCCAAGAGGCCTCTGTCCATGAATTTCCTGAAAGTTTTGACATCTCGAACAATATTTCCCATGATAAAAAGAAAACTCAAGATTAAAGTTAAGCGTTTTGTCTCCATGATGACTGCGTGAACTGTCGGCGAGTAACTTACTACTAGTGCGCATCACTAAATATATTGTCGTCTGCTTTGTACGAAAGACAGGTAGGGCCATTTTAAAACTTCGTGAATTCCCTTTTTCAACATACGGAATTCAGGAATTCACGAATTCAGCTTCGTAAATTCACGACTTCAACTTCAAGAATTCACGATTTCAACTTCATGAATTTACGATTTCAACTTCGCGAATTCGCGATTTCAACCCCATGAATTTACGATTTCAACTTCACGAATTCAACTTCATGAATTCACGATTTCAACTTATGAATTCACGATTTCAACTTCGCGAATTCGCGATTTCAATTCCATGAATTCACGATTTCAACTTCACGAATTCAACTATAGCTTCATGAATTCCCGTGTTCATCTTCATGAATTCACAATTTAAACTTCGTGAATTCCCTTTTTCAACATACGGAATTCACGAATTCACGACTTCAGCTTCATAAATTCAAGACTTCAACTTCAAGAATGCACGATTTCAACTTCATGAATTCACGATTTCAACTTCGCGAATTCGCGATTTCAACTCCATGAATTCACGATTTCATCTTCACGAATTCAACTTTATGAATTCACGATTTCAACTTCATGAATTCACGATTTCAACTTCACGAATTCAACTTCGTGAATTCACGATTTTAACTTCATGAATTCACGATTTCAACTTTATGAAGTTGAAATCGTGGATTCATAATGTTGAAATCGTGAATTCATGAAGTTGAAATCGTGAATTCACAAAGTTGAAATTGTGAATTCACAAAGTTGAAATCGTGAACTCATGAAGTTGAAATCGTGAATTCGTGAAGTTAAAATCGAGAATTCATGAAGTTGTTATCGGGAATTCATGAAGTCCCCACCGGTCTTTCGTAGCTTTGCCTATAAATTAACTTCGTTAACGTTTATTAACCATTGCTTATTTGCCATTGGGAGGTTATCTATATAATAATCAAGCAGTGAAGTGATAAAACTATACATTTGGGAGGTGATTTGCTATCACTTCATATAATTTCGAAGTTTGTTATGCATCATCATTTATAATACATGCATTTCAAACACTATGGAATTGACTGCGCAAAATGTACGGCATTAAATATGAACAATAAGAGCTTTGTTTTGACAAAACATCTAGAATATTGAATGACGACATGCACTGATTCTGATTACATTAGATGTTAACATACAAAATAATATGTTGTAATTTTTAATTGATATGCCTAGTTTTGAATTTGGAATAGTACATTCAAAGTTTTAGCGATTTTAATATTATTGTAAGTAGTAGTTTTAGATATTATAACTAATCGGAAATTTTAAAATTGTACTGTCAACAACAAAATATATATTATATATATTTGACTTTAAAACTCTCTATATCTGGGGCGCCGATAAGCTAAAAGTACTTTGAGAAGTCTCAGTTATATTAAGTTGGACCCATGCCGGTCCTGTCTGGGACTTTCTCATATAATTTTTAACATTAATATTGGACCGATAAAATCGCTAATCATTTTTTGTAGGATTTCAAAATTCAAAAGTGTCTTTTGCTTTCCAGCAGCTGTGTCACTATGCAAATAAGGCTACAATTTCAAAGTCGAAGGAATCTATGGCCACCAAAATGTTATTCGAGTGATTTACGAGTATGTATGTTGTTTCTGTTGTTAACTACCCATGTAAATGTTGTCCAAATTCCCATTCAATTCTTCAGAGATGTCATGATACGAAAATTTGTAAAACACTTCAATAAGATTCGTCCTTCAACTGGTACAATGTATGAAAGGCCTGCATGTTCTGTGTGTCATCGCTCCTGCACACAAAAGAGCTACTGAATCTTTTTTTGCGCTAAAAAACGAGTATCTGCCCTTAAACATACACCGTATTCTCCAGACTTGATACCTTGTAACCTTTCTTCTTTTCTAGACTGAAAAAGATCCCGTAACAACGTCATGCTAAGTATCCAACTCATTCATTAAGACGCTAGTGTTGACGTCATTTTTAAATGACAAGAATGATTAATCGAGCACTGATGTTAACACAATCAAATCCAGTCCGACACGTTAGTTTTAATTGTTGAAATCTTGATAAAATATTTTTTTCTTATTATTTCTTTTGTTAAATGATTTCTTTATCTTAGCAACAAAACGGTGCGAAATCGAACAGCGTAATACGAAAATCGGCACCAGAAGTACATGTAATCTCTTCTGATCGGAATTTTACATATTCTTAACGGAACACTTAGCCTGGTTATAGCTTCAGGGTATCAAGTCAAGCTGACTAAACCGTCGATGTTCGGCGTTTTAGATGTTCTTAACGGAAAAGCAAACCCGGTTCCAACCTCTAGTACAGGCCTTTTGAGATGGAAAATCATGCTCAGTTCTAGCCTTCGGGATTAAAGTCAAGCCGACGAAACCGACGTTAATGGGCCTGTTAAGGTTTTCTAAACGGAAAAGCGAACCCGGTTCTCGCCTCAGGGAATAAAGTCAAGCATACCAAACCCACGGTGATAGGCCTTTATAGATGTCCTCAACAGAATACCATAACTGTTTTCATCAGTTGCAAATACAGTCAACATGACAAAACCAATTGTGTTAGGCCTTCTTAGATGTTCTGGATGGAAAACCATGCCCGGTTCTATTCTCTGGGAATAAAGGCGACCTGATCAAGCCGACGGTGCTAGACCATGTAAGATGTTATTAACAGAAAACAAAGCCCGGTTCTGGCCTCATGGAATAAAGTCAAGCTGCTCAAACGCACGTTCATAGTCCTTTTTAGATGTTCTTAACGGAAAACCATGCCTGTTTCAAGCGTTTGTGAATGAAGTCGTTATGACCAACCTTCGGTGATAGGCCTTTTTAGATGTTCTTAATGGAAAACCATGCCCGATTCTAGCTGCAGGGAATTATAGTCACGCTGACCAAACCCACGGTGATAGGCCTTTTAAGTTGTTCTTTAAGGAAAAGCAAGACCGGTTCTAGCCTCAAAGAATAAAGTCAAGCTGACCGAAGCCACCTAGATATGCCTTTTTGGAATATTCTGAACGGAAAACCAAGCCCAGTTCTAGAAACCTGATCAAACCCACGGTGATAGGCCTTTTATATGCGGAAAACCAAGCCCGGTTCTAGTCTTAGGGAATTAAGTCACGCTGACCAAACCCAAGGTGATAGGCCTTTTAGGTTGTTCTTTACGGAAAACGATGCCCGGTTCTAGCTTCAGGGAATAAAGTCAAGCTGACCATATCCACCGTGATATGCCTCTTTTTTTAGATATTCTGAACGGAAAACCAAGACCGGTTCTAGCCTCAAAGAATTAAGTCATGCTGACATACCACGGCTATAGACCATAAAAGATGTTCTGAACGGAAAACAAAACCAGTTCAAGCTAAAGGGAGTAAGATGACCAGCCCGCGGTGATCGGCCTTCTAAGATGTTCTTAACGGAAAACCATGTCCGATTTTAGCTTTAGGAAAAAAACCAAGCCGAACAAGCCCTCGTAGATAGGTCTTTTAAGTTGTCCTGAACAGAAAACCACTCCCGGTTTTAGCCACAGAGAATAAATTCAAGCTGACCAAACACACTGTTATAGGCCTTAAATGCTCTTAACAGAAAATCAAGTCAGGTTCTAGCGTCAGAGAACAAAGTCAGGCTGACCAAATCCACGGTGATTTTCCTTTTCTGATGTTCTGAACGGAAATAAATTCAGTTCTAGCTATAGGGAAAAAGTCGAGCTGACCAAACCCACGGTGATAGGCCTTTTTAAATGTTCTTCAAGAAAAAAATGCCCGTTTCTAGCCTGAGGGAATAAAATCGGTGATAGGCCTTTTTAGATGTTCTGAACGGAAAACCAAGACTTGTTCTCGCTGGAGGGAATAAAGCCAAGCTGAATAAACCCTAGGTGATAAATCTTCTAAGTTGTTCTTAATGGAAATTTTAGCCAGGTTCTAGGCTTAGTGAATAAGTTCAAGCTGACCATATCCACTATGATTGGCCTTTTTAAACTGTCCTTAACGTAAAAACCAAGGCAGGTTCTAGCTCCAGGAATTAAAGTCATGCTAACCAAACCCACTGTGATAGCCTTTTTACATGTTCTTAACGGAAAACCAAGCCCGGTTCTAGAGTAAAGTCAAGCTGACCTATCTTACTGTGCTACTCATTGTTAAATATTGATAACTTAAAACCATGCCCGGTTCTAGCCTTTGGAAATAAAGTCAAGCTGCCAAACCAACGGTTATAGACCTTTTTACATGTTCTGAAAGGAAAACCTAGACCGGTTTTTTCCTCGAGAATTAAGTCAAGCTGATTAAATTCTAGGTTTTAGGCCTAAACGGAAATCCAAGACCGGTTGTAGCCTCGTGGAATAAAGTAAAGCTGACCAAACCTATGGTATTAAGCTTTTTAGATGTTCTTAACGGAAATTCATGCCCGCTTCTAGCCTTTGGGAATAAAGTCAAGCTCACAAAACCCACGGTGAGGCTTTTCACTATGTTCTAAAAGAAAACAATATCCGGTCCTAGTGTACGGGAATACGGTCAAGATAACCAAACAAACAATGGTAGTCCTTCTTAACGTAAAACCAAGCCTAGTTCTAGCCTTAGACAATTCAGTCAAGCTGACCAAACCCACGGTGATAGGACATTTTGAATGTACTTAACGGAAAACCAAACCCGCTTCTAGCCTGAGGGAATAAAGTGAAGCTGACAAAACCGACGGTGATAGTCCTTTTTAGATGTCCTAAACGGACATCCATGCCCGGTTCTAGCTTCAATGAATAAAGTTAAGCTGAACAAACCCACGGTGCCTCTTTAGATATTCTAAACGAAAAAAAAACGGTTCAAGCTGACCATACTAATGTTGATAGGCATTTTAAGATGTTCTTAACGGCAAACAAAGCCAAGTTCTAGCCTCAAGGAATTTAGATAAGCTGATCAAACCCGGTGTGATAGGGTTTTTAGATGTTCTAAACGGAAAACCAATACCGGTTCTAGTCTAAGGGAATAAAGTCAATTTGACCAAACCCAAGGTGATTATCCTTTTAAGGTGTTTTAACAGGAACCCAAGCCGGGTTCTAGCTTAAGGGAATAAAGTCAAGCTGACCAAATCCACGGTGAAAGGCCTTTTAGATATTCTAAGAGCAAAACAGAGTCCGGTTCCTGCCTTAGGGAATAAAGTCAATCTGACCAAACCCACGGTGATAGACCATTAAAGATGTTCTTATCGGAAAACCAAGCCCGGTCATAGCCTCAGAGAATCAAGTCAAGCTGACGAAACCCATGGTGATAGGCCTTTTAAAATGTTCTGAGAGAAAATCAAGACCGGTTCTAGCTATAGGAAATAGAGTCAAGCTGATCTATCCCACGGTGATTCTCCTTGTTAGATGTTTTGAACAGAACCAAGGCCGGTTCTAGCCCAAGAGAATAAAGTCAAGCTGACCTTTGCCACGGTGACACTCCTATTAAGATGTTCTTAACGGAAAAGCAAGCCCGGTTCAAGCCTTTGGGAATAAAGTCAAGCTGATGAAACCCGCAGTGATAGACCTTTTCAGACGTTCTTAACGGAAAACCAAGCAACGATTCTAGTCTCAGGGAATAAATTCAAGCTGACCAAATCCACTGTGATAGGAGTTTTTAGATGTTCCGAACGGAAAATCAAGACCGGCTCTAGCTATAGAGAAAGTCAACTTGACAAAAATAACGGTCGTAGTCCTTTAAAGATTTTCTTAACTGAAAACCACTAGCCTTATAGAATATCGTCAAAGTGATCAAGCAAACGGTGATAGGTCTGTTAAGATGTTCTTAACGGAGAATCAAACCTGGTTAAAGCCTGAGAGAATAAAGTCTTGATGACCAAACCCACGGTGATAGGCCTTTTTAGATGTTCTGACAAGAAAACCAGACCCAGTTCCAGTCTGAGGGAATTAAGTCAAGCTGACAAAACCAACGTTGATTGGCCTTTTTAGATGTTCTGAAGGATCCAAGGCCGGTTCTTGCTATAGGAAAAAAAGTCCTGGTGACCAAACTCACAGTGATAGGCCTTTTAAGATGTTCTTAATGGAAAACCAAGCCCGGTTATAGCCTCAGGGAATACAGTCAAGCTAACCAAACCCATGATGATAGGCCGATTTAGACGTCTGAACGGAAAACCAATCCCGGTTCTAGCCGCACGGAATAAAGTCAAGCCGACCTAACCCACATGTCTTTTTACTTGTCCTTAACTGAAAAGCAAGCCCGGTTCTAGCCTCATGGAATAATTCAAGCTGACCAAAGCCATAATGATAGGACGTTTTAGATGTTCTTAACGAAAATTGTTGCCCGGTTCAATCCTCAAGGAAGAAAGTCGAGCTGAACAAACCCACGGTGTTAGACCATTTTAGATGTTTTAACGGAAAACCAAGCACCGCTCTTACCACATGAAGTCAAGCTAACCAAGCTAACCAAACCCTCAGTGATAGGCCTTTATAACCTGAGGAAATAAAGTCAAGCTGAACAAACCAACGGTGATATGTTTGTTTAGATATTTTGAACGAAAAACCAAGGCCCGTTTTAGCTATAGGGTATTAAGTCAAGCTGACCAAACCCACTATGATAGGCCTTTAAAGGTGTTCTTAACGGAAAACCAAGCCCGGTTCTAGCCATACGGAATAAGGTCAAGATGATCAAACCCACGGTGATAGGCTTTTTAGATGTTCTTGACGGATAACCAAGCCTGTAATTGGCCTCAGGGAATAAAGTCAAGCAGACCAAACTCTTAGAGCTTTTTAGATGTTCGTGACGGAAAAACCAAGTCAAGTTCTAGCCGCAGGGAATAAAGTCAAATTGACTAAACCCACGGGTATTTTTAGATGTTTTTAACTGAAAAAGCATTCCCGGTTCTGGTGGTAGTTAATAAAGTCAAGCTGATCAAACCCACGGAGATAGGCCTTTTTACATGTCATTAGCAGAATACCCTGCCCGGTTGTAGCATCAGGGAATAAATTCAACCTGCACAAGCTCCTAGTGATACCCCTTTGTAGATGTTTTTAACAGAACCCCATTCCCGGTTCTGGCCTCATGGAATAAAGTAAAGCTAACCAAACCGGCAGTGATATGGCTTTTTAGATGTTCTGAACGGAAAACAAAAATCGGTTATAGATAGGGATAAAGTCAAGCTGAGTTTTTTAAGATGTTATCAACAAAAACCAAGCCCGGTTCTAGCCTCAGAGAAGAAAGAAAAGATAATTTAACCACGGTGATAGGCCTTTTGATATGTCCTTAACGGAAAACTATTCCCCGGTACAAGGCCTTTTGGAATAAGGTCAAGCTGACCAAAACCACAGTGATAGGCCATTTTAGGTGTTTTAACGGACACTCAAGCCCGATTGTAGCCTCAGGTAATAAAATCAAGCTGACCAAACCCACGGTTATAGTCCTTTTTAGATGTTCTGTACGGCAAACCAAGACAGGTCCTAGCTTGAGAGAATAGTCAAGCTGACCACATCCACTGCGATAGGCCTTTCTAGATATTCTGATCAGAAAACCAATATGATAGGAGTTTTGAGTGGTTCTTAACGAAAAACCATGCCCTGTTGCACCCTTAAGGAATAAAGTTAACCTGACCAAACCCACGGTGATAGACCGTTATAGATGTTTTAACGGAACACTAAGCCCGGTCCTAGCCTCAGGGAATAAAGTCCTAGACTCAGTGACAAAAGCCACAAAGATAGCCCTTTCAAGATGTTCAAACCAAGACCGGTTGTAGCTATTGGAAATAAGGTCAAGCTGACCAAACCCGCGCTGAAAGGCCTATTTAAATGTTCTTAATGGAATAAAGTCGACCTGACTTAATTCACGGTGATAGACCAACGGTGTTAAGCCTTTTTAGATATTTTTAATCTAAAACAACCCCGGTTCTTCCTATAAGGAATAGAGTCAAGCTGACCAAACCCATGGTAGTAAGCCTTTTAAGATGGTCTTAATGGAAAACCAAGCTAGGTTCTAGCCTCAGGAAATAAAGTCAAGCTGATCAAACCCCCGGTGATAGGGCTTTTTAAATGTTCTTAGCGGAAAGATAAGCCACGGACATTTTAAATGTTCTAAACGGAAAACCATGCCCGGATCTAGCCTCGGGGAATAAAGTCAAGCTGACCAAACCCACGGTGATATGCCTTTTTAGATATTCTGAACAGAAAACCAAGACGGTTCTAGTTATAGGGAATAAAGTCAAGCTGCCTAAACCCACGGTGATGAGCCTTTTAAAATGTTTTTAACGGAAATTCATGCTGACCAAATCCACGATAGGCCTTTTAAGATATTTGAACGGAAAACCAAGCACGGTTCTAGCCTCAGGTAATACAATCAAGCTGACCAAACCCGCATTGATAGATATCTTTCTAGTAGTTCTTTATGGAAAACAAAGCCCTGTTTAAGCTGCAGGGAATACAGTCATGCTGATTAAATTCTAACGGACCAAATCCACGGTGATAGATATCTTTCTAGTAGTTCTAAACGGAAAACAAAGCCCTGTTTAAACTGCAGGGAATGCAGTCATGCTGACCTAACCCACTGTTTTAGACTTTACGGTATCCCAGTCAGGTTCTTTCCTAAGGGTTTGTGAGCTACTTTTTTGATGAGCCGTGGGTTACTTTCAGATAAGAGACCTATCACGTTGGCTAAGTTAGCTTTATTGTGTTCCCTGAGTCTGTCACCGTGGGCTACATTAAGATAAGAACCCTCTTAAAGGCCTGTCACATTGGTATTTTACTGTGTTCCCTGGGGCAATAACCGTAGGTTAACTTGCGATGAAAACACTCTAAAAAGCCTATCACCGTGGGGTGTGTGAGCTATGTTCTGTGTGGCTATCACAGTGAGTTAGCTTATGATAGGAACCCACTGAAAGGCCTATCAACGTGTGTTGTGTGACCTTTACTGTGTTCCATTGGGTTGTTACCGCAAGTAAATTTGAGATAAGAACCCTCTAAATTGCCTATTATTGTGAGTTGTACTGTGTTAATCGAGGTTATCGCAGTGGGACTACACTTGAGATAAAAACCCTCTAAAATATATATCACCGTGGGTTGTGGGAGCTTTACTGTGTTCCCTAAGGCTATCCCGGGTTAATTTGAGATAAGACCCCTATAAACGGTCTATTAAGTGTGTTGTGTGAGCTTTACTCTGTTCCTTGAGGCCATTATCGTGGGTAAACTTGAGATAATATCCATCTGAAAAGCCTATCATTGTGTGTTGTGTGAGGTTAACTGTGCTCCCAAAGTGTATCATCTTGGGATAAGAACCCTCTAAAAAGCCTATTTGTGTGAAGTGACCTTTACTGTGTTTTACCTGAGGCTATCATTGTGGTTTTTACTGAGATAAGAACCCTCTATGAGGCCTATACCCGTCGATTGTGTGAGCTTTACTTTACCCTGCCGCTATCACCGTGGGTTAACTTGCGATAAGAACTCTCTAAAAGATCTATCACCGTGGGTTATGTGAACTTTACTGTGTTCCTTGAAACTATCAACGTTGGTTGTGTCAGCTTTACTGTCGTATCTAAGGGTATCGCCGTGTGTTAACTTGAGATGAGAACCCTCTTCAAGGCCTATAACGGTAGGTTGTATTAGCCTAAGGCTATCATAGAGGGTTAGCTAAGATAAGAACTATCTAAAAGGCCTATCACGTGGGTGACGTTAGCTTTACTATGTTCCCGGGGTCTATCATATAAGGTTACTTTGAGACAAGAACCTTTTAAAATGCATATAACAGTGGTGGTTGTGAGCTTTACTGTGTTCCCTGTGGCTATCACAGTCACTGTGGTTTAACTTGAGAAAATAACCCTCAAAAACGCCTATCACCGAGGGTTGTGTGACCTTTACTGTGTTCTCTGAGGCTGTCACCTTGGGTAAACTAGAAAAAAGAAACCTTCAAAAGGCCGTGGGTTGTGTCCGTTGAGCATTACTATGTTCTCTCTCGTTATTAACGCAGGTTAACTTAAGACAAGAACCCCCCAAAAATAGAGAAAAACAAACAGAATCCCTAAAGAAAGCCCAACACGGCAAAATTGAAAATGTTGCAGGCTCGGTTTGATTAAGGCCTATTACCGTGAGTTGAGTGAGTTTAGATGAATCCCTCGCCCTGTTTCTTTAAAGACGTTCATTTGTATTGTGCAAAATGACTAAAAAATAAAAAGCATTGCATTTTTTTTTCATTTTAAGTGTCTTACTAAATCTTTGTTAAAATTTTAGGTTTGAACGCTTTTTTGATTTCAGTGGAACTTTCAAGCACGGACTTTAATTAAAGATTAGAAGCAAATTCAAGTAAAAATAAATGAACACAAATGAATCATTTTTTTATTTATTCCAGGTAGATAGACATATAGACATATCATTTTACACAAAAATATACTTCCAGTGCTCGATACATACAGTGATGAAGCCAAGAACAAACAAACAAACAACTCCGACAATAAACACACTTAGCTCAATCTGGCCGTAAGCATCAACTTAAAAATATAATACACTGCAACCCTGCTAAAACGCTCAAGTTGGGGTTCGAGGTCTCAACACTGCGTTATAATGAGGTTCTGTTATATAACGCTCGTCGCAAAATTACCAGGTGCATGTGTTTAATAATTAGCAACACAGTCACACATTTATGCCAGCAATTTAAATCTAAATAGTTCAGAATCGTTAAGCGATAGCACATACAGTGAATAGGTAAAAGCAATTAAAACACTTACTTCACTAAATATATTAAATCTTAAAATCTAAAATTAATTCTCATTTTTTTTTTGAAAAATCTCAAAATATGTATTTACTAAATAAGGTGTAGTACAGGCCTTGATCAGACGGCACAGAAGTATAAACTGATAAAGGTTTGCACTAGTCGCATGGGAAGAATGAGTTGCAGGTAACAATCTAATGGTAAAAAGAAATAACATGCTACTTAAACACCGACATTTGGATATAAAAAATGGTAAATGCTCTATGTTTCTAAAATAAAAACAATTCTGAGAAACAGCAATTGAATTACCCGTGTGATAAACATACATATCGATGCCTAAAAAATTAGGAATTTGAGCGATTAACCCATAACCCTCTCAAACCTAGTGATTAACATATATCACCAGTACAGAGCTTGTAAGCAAGCACACACGTGTAATTGCAATCCAAGCAAGCTTTATAATATCAGCTGCTACATTGTAGTACTTCGAAACAGACATCCCTACAAATCTTCAGCAGTCTGGCATATCGGCTGCTAAATTGTAGTACTTCCAAGACCAACTTCCCTATTTGTAAATAAAATTTCAAAAAGTCTAGCCAGACTCTAGCAAATTACATGCTTAAGTTTTTTTACATACTTTTTGGAACTGCACATTATCAATCTAAATGATATTAAAATGTAAATTTAAAAGTTTGTATGCCAACAGTAAAGGGCCTGGTCAGACTGCACCAATATGCAGGCAAGCCCAGCTCTAAACTCTTTGCATTGCAAAGGGTTACCACTTTCAGTTTGAGCAGGGCAATGACTCATATGCTTTGGCCGCTCAACTCTTCCATTTTTAACATTGATATATCCTTTTCTTTAATAATGAACTGTTCCCGATTCAAAGTAAGGCTAGTTCATTGAACAAATAAAGCAGGTTGCAGGTTAACAGACTTTCGAAGAGATAAAATAAACTTTAGATATGCTTAAAAACAGAGTAAAAAACATTTATAGAAGATAGAGCTAACAATGATAATAGTTATACAAGGAACATCGCAATGCGATGCAACCAGGTTTTCAGCAAAATATTTCACAGAAGCTTTGTCATGAAGGGGCATTTGTTTTTCATTCAACTTTTAGGAGGAATTATGGCTTTTTTAATATTCCTCAAACAAAAATGATTGAGAAATTTTATGTTGTCTATTCGCCTTTTTTTCCCAAATGTTTTAGAAAGGTAAACAGTACTTTATTTTTGCTTAATTTTTGCATTTTTGCGTCTCTTGTCATTTTCTTTTGTCAACAATATTGGCGTGTGGTGTTTTGTGCGATATCAAGAAAAGTATGTTCACAATTTAAAAAAAATACTTGAATGATGTCTTGGAAGAAACATGGAATTTAGTGAGCGCCAGGGCACTTGATGACAAAGCTTCTGTGAAAGTTTGGTCAAAATCCATTGAGAAATGTAGGAGAAGTTGCGCACTGTAGAAATTGTTCACTATATATTCTGTATAAGGAAAAAATATACAAAGGGCCATAATACGGTCAAATATTATCCAATCACAAAACCCCGACAATATGTGCCAGGCACTTGAAAACAAAGCTTCTAAGAAAGTTTGGTCAAAATCCGTTGAGAAATGTAGGAGGAGTTGAGCACAGAAGAAATTGTTCTCTATATATTCTGTATAAGGAAAAAATATACAAAGGGCCATAATTCGGTCAAATATTATCCAATCACAAAACCCCGACAATATGTGCCAGGCACTTGATAACAAAGCTTCTAAGAAAGTTTGGTCAAAATCCGTTGAGAAATGTAGGAGGAGTTGCGCACAGAAGAAATTGTTCACTATATATTCTATATAAGGAAAAAAAACAAAGGGCCATAATTAGGTCAAATATATACCAATTGCAAAACCCTGGCAATATGTGTCAGGGCACTTGATGACAAAGCTTCTGAGAAAGTTTGGTCAAAATCCGTTGAGAAATGTAGGAGGAGTTGCGCACAGAAGAAATTGTTCACTATATATTTTATATAAGGAAAAAAAAACAAAGGGCCATAATTAGGTCAAATATTATCTAATCGCAAAACCCCGACAATATGCGCCAGGGCACATGATGACAAAGCTTCTGTGAAAGTTTGGTCAAAATCCGTTGAGAAATGTAGGAGGAGTTGGGCACAGAAGAAATTGTTCACTATATATTCTATATAAGGAAAAAAAACAAAGGGCCATAATTAGGTCAAATATATACCAATTGCAAAACCCTGGCAATATGTGTCAGGGCACTTGATGACAAAGCTTCTGAGAAAGTTTGGTCAAAATCCGTTGAGAAATGTAGGAGGAGTTGCGCACAGAAGAAATTGTTCACTATATATTTTATATAAGGAAAAAAAAACAAAGGGCCATAATTAGGTCAAATATTATCTAATCGCAAAACCCCGACAATATGCGCCAGGGCACTTGATGACAAAGCTTCTGTGAAAGTTTGGTCAAAATCCGTTGAGAAATGTAGGAGGAGTTGCGCACAGAAGAAATTGGTTACGCCCGCCCGCCCATCCGCCCGCCCGCCCGCCGACATACCTCAATCTAATAACCAGTTTTTTCCTTCGGAAAACCTGGTTAATAAAATATTGCACAATAAACAAACTTTTCAATAAGCACATATAAATCACAAAAACAGCTATCAAATGTTGTGTTTATAAATATTTAAACAGTATTTCAAAATATATTAAATATTTCTTTGATATTTACTTTATCTATTTACAAACTCAAAAAACACGCCAGATTACAATTTTTATTTTTTCTTTACTCCTAACAAGTACCCAAAACTATGGAAAGCCATTTACACATTAATTACCACTAGAACAGGGCAGCTATTCAATAAACCCCACCATGCCGAGTTTTTATTCTTTAAACTTCTTGTACATTTTTCTATTGTCATTCTTAAATCTGACTATAACAAAACCGAAATTCAAACAAAAACAATAATTTATAATATCAATCAGAAGGTGTGGAGATACCATTCATTTGTCGTTCACATCTGGGACTTATTATAAGTCCCAATACACATGTACTTAGTATGGTTAATGACATGCAGCAGTAATACATTTGTAATAGTTACAAATATTTTATTAAATATAGAGTTTGATGCAGTTTGAAACCCCAAACCAGGGTCTTTCAAATAGAATAAAATAAATTCATTTTGTTGTCTCAGTCCCTATTTATAATGTATTAGTATGGAAAGTAAAAAACCAAAGCTCATATGACAAAAGAGATAACGCCAATTATTTTACTCATTAACAAAACTATTAATTAACTATGAACTGAGTGGGAAATTTATATTGCCCTATAAAATATTATCTTTCATAGGTTTTTTGCATTAAACTTTAAAACAAATGAAGTACAACAACTCATTTAAATACAGTCATATAAATTATTAAGTTACAAACTATTAACAGATACAAGAGATAAACAATTTAATAATACAGAACAATATTTCAAACTCATTTTTACTGTAGCTAAACTTTGTAATCAACCAGCCAGGCTTATCTGATTTAGACATACATGTATTAAAGGAGCTTGACTGAGGTCGAAAGGCCTAAAAACATAAAATTAAAAAATATTACTCAGATCAACTGGTGGCACTAAAAACAGAAAAATATTGAAATTTAAGTAAAAAAACCAAAAAAAAAAAAAATAAATAAAAACAAGAGGGCCATGATGGCCCTGAGGTCGCTCACCTGTATATAGGCCCCCCAACCACCCCCCCCCCCCTTCCACCAACGTTGCAGGGCCAATTTAACCCAAGGGCTTTTATTTGCACAAACTTGGTAGACACCCATAAGAAGATGTTTCATGCTAAACATCTAACAAAGCTCTAGCTCATTGGGCTTTTTAAAAGAAGATTTTTTTAAGTCTTTACTATACACATATAGTTAAAAACAATGACACCCCTGGGGCCGGGCCAGGGCTTTTATTTGAACAAACTTTGTAGACACTTACTAGAAGATGTTTCATGCTTAATATCTAAACTCGAGCTATTTGGGTTTTTTCAAAGAAGATTTTAAGTTTTTGCTATACACATATAAAGAAAATCAATGACCCCCGGGGCGGGGCCAATTTTGACCCCAGGGCTTTTATTTGAACAAACTTTGTAGACACTCACTAAAAGATGTTTCATGCTTAATATCTTAACTCTAGCTATTTGGGTTTTTTCAAAGAAGATTTTTTAAGTTTTTGCTATACACATATAAGGAAAATCAATGACCCCCGAGGCGGTGCCAATTTTGACCCCAGGGCTTTTATTTGAACAAACTTGGTAGACACCTATTAGAACATGTTTGATGCTAAATATCTTAGCCATAGCTCTTTGAGTTCTTTAAAAGAAGATTTTTTAAGTTTTTACTATATGCATATAGGGAAAATCAATGACCCCCCGGGGCGGGGCCAATTTTGACCCCAGGGCTTTTATTTGAACAAACTTGGTAGACACCCATTAGAACATGTTTCATGCTAAATATCTTAGCTCTAACTCTTTTGGTTCTTTAAAAGAAGATTTTTTAAGTTTTTACTATATGCATATAGGGAAAATCAATGACCCCCTGGGGCGGGGCCAATTTTGACCCCAGGGCTTTTATTTGAACAAACTTGGTAGACACCTATTAGAACATGTTTGATGCTCAATATCTTAGCCATAGCTCTTTGAGTTCTTTAAAAGAAGATTTTTTAAGTTTTTACTATATGCATATAGGGAAAATCAATGACGCCCCGGGGCGGGGCCAATTTTGACCCCAGGGCTTTTATTTTAACAAACTTGGTAGACACCCATTAGAACATATTTCATGCTAAATATCTTAGCTCTAGCTCTTTGGGTTCTTTAAAAGAAGATTTTTAAGTTTTTACTATATGCATATAGGGAAAATCAATGACCCCCCGGGGCGGGGCCAATTTTGACCCCAGGGCTTTTATTTGAACAAACTTGGTAGACACTCACTAGAAGATGTTTCATGCCAAATATCTAAGCTCTAGCTCTTATGGTTTTTTAAAAGAAGATATTTAAAGTTTTTTCTTTCGGTTGCCATGGCAACCAGAGTTCTGCATGGAATTAAATTCTTTGAACAATTTTTAAAGGTGACCACCAAAGGAACATTCCTGTGAAGTTTGGATGAAATTGGCTTAGTGGTTTATGAGGAGATGTCATTTAAAGTAAAAGTTTACGGACGGACGCCGGACGAAAAGCGATCACAAAAGCTCACCCTGTCACTTTGTGACAGGTGAGCTAAAAAAATACAACTGAAAAATCAATGTTTATGGCTATTCTTAGCCCTTCATGATTTAAAAACAGTTAGATACCTTTCATGTTGGTCATTTGCACAATAAAACAAGATTAATCTTGAAAAACAATGTGAGCAAATAATCAGAAATGTTGCACAAAAGTTATTTGTAAAGACCTACATTAAATGGTATAAAACTCTCAAAAAAAAACCTCCACCATAAAAAAAAAAATACTCAGTCAAGTCCCTTTAAACAATATCACAATAATCACTGCTGCATGAACATTTTAAAAACTGCTCCAGTCAGTAATTATTAAGTTAAATGTATGAATACAGTGATCTACACTAGTGTAGGGCACTTAAATATGCACATATTTTACCAATAATGTGATACATTATGTAGAAATTGACCTTACTCCATAAGCAATCTGGTAAATATTAGACATAAGTACTTGTCTCTGGCCATAGTGTAAAGCTCAACCAGCATGCACATTTATGCAGTCTAGACCTGCTTTGTAGAACTGGCTATTAAATTGGTTGAGTTGGTTGCTAAACTATACCTTTTT
Organism: Ruditapes philippinarum; assembly: GCF_026571515.1. Classification (NCBI taxonomy): domain Eukaryota; kingdom Metazoa; phylum Mollusca; class Bivalvia; order Venerida; family Veneridae; genus Ruditapes; species Ruditapes philippinarum. The sequence continues at coordinate 37,049 of NW_026853228.1, forward strand.
CATATCTAGAACCTTTAAATGCACATCAAGCCTATAAAATAAACATGTTTTTTTTTTATTTTCTTTGAAAATTTTTATACATATTTTATTTGATTCCACTGGTTCATGATCTAACATACATGTCTTTTTAACCACTCAATGAAAAATTTCCATCCATTACAGCTTAAGACATTTGATGTAAAACATGAGTGATATAATTTTCAACAAGTGCTATAAATGTGAGATTTTCAACAGTGATACATATTGAGTGATATACAATGACTGATATTAACCATACATACCTCACTGCACATATAAAATGATATATCACATATAGAAGCACATCACAATAAATTTTAACATGATATGTACAAAATATAGGCAATGCTGATTTGAATACTTTGTGATGAACAAGAACCAAACTACAGCCCCACCCTTTCTGCCACTGGCCAAGCCCTTTACTATAAGACACTAAGCAATCAACCACTATAACAGAGAGGCCCATTGACCATATCCTCCACTTTAACATAGAGACCCAATGACCATGCCCTCCACTTTTACATAGAGACTCATTGGCCATACCCTCCACTTTTACATAGAGGCCCATTGGCCATACCCTCCACTTTAACAAAGAGATCCATTGGCCATGCCCTCCACTTTTACATAGAGACCAATTTGCCATACCCTCCACTTTTACATACAGACCCATTGGCAATGCCCTCCACTTTTATATAGAGACCCATTGGCCTTACCCTCCACTTTTACATAGAGACCAATTGGCCATACACTCCACCCCATTGGCCATACCCTCAAATTTAACAAAGAGACCACAAGTCATCACTTCAACTTTAATACATAAGCCTACCAGCTAGCTTTTTGCAATGCCCTCCATTTGAAGTGAGGTATTTTGGCTAAGCCCTCCACTTGAACATAGTGGACAATCGACCATGTCATAAACTTTAACATAAAGGTTCACTGGTCAAGCCCTTAATTTGAACATAGAGGCCCTCAATGCCAGTTGAACCTATCATATTAACCTAAACAAATGTTTCAGTTTTGAGAATTAAAAATGCATCAACATATTGAATCTGTCCCTTAACATTCAATTGTAAATGAACCATTTCAAGAAAATACATAAATATTACAGTGTATTTCATGAATAAAATATATACTACATCAGTTGATCTTTTGAAACATGATACCCTTGATTTTTGATATTGACATAAAATTATAGCATTCAATATTGACAGATATGACATGACAATATCCACAAATACATGTGTATTTAGAACATCAAATATTGACACAAAATAGATCTTAATTATAATATTAAACTTCCTGTGTGTATTTTGACATAACCTATTAACATATAATATTAACATTAAAGAATTATTACACAATTACACTATTTTCCTGTGTTGGAATATGATATAGACAAGTCCTAATAACATATAATATTGACACATAGTCAATCCTTAATATAATATCAATAATAAATCTACCAGTAAAACATTGAAATATGACATTGACATCAAGTTATTATAACACATAACATATGAAACATCATAAATTTGATATAAATCATATACAAATATTGTGTTTAAATATAGTATGAACACATATATCAACATAATGTGTTAACACATGGTAATGACATACATATATGATGATATGTTAATATAAGGATATAATCAATATTAAGACATTATAATTTGATGTATCACATATAACTGAATGTGGACACATGTTAACATACATCATTCAAATATTGATAGTGATAAAAGATAGTAACATAATGATATTGACATAAAATATTTTTTTAAATTAAATAGAAATATATGTAATAATCATACACACATATGATAACATACATTATGAAAACAGCATAATGTTATAATGACAAATGATAACAACTTATTATAACAACTTATCAGGATAACAAAATTCTGTATTCTAAAGATATTTGATAATAACATGTTGGCCACTATGTTTGAAGAATAAATGATAATAACATATTTTAATAAAAAGACATATAACATTTTACTATGTTAAAAGAACAAATGATAACAACATATTGTGTAATATGGACAAATGATAACAACACAGTATGTAATATGGACAGATAATAACAACACAGTATGTAATATGGACATATGATAACAACACATTATGTAATATGGACATATGATAACCACACAGTATGTAATATGGACATATGATAACAACACATTATGTAATATGGACATATGATAACAACACAGTATGTTATATAGACATATGATAACAACAAGTTGTGTTATAAGGACATAAATGTATGATAACAACACATTGTAGTAAAGGACATTTGATAAAACACTGTCTTTCAAAGACATTTGATAACAGGATACCATGTCAGAAAGACACATGATAACTAGTTTTTTATGATAACATAATTATAACAACATATCATATTGACATACCATATTCCCATATTAAAATAATGTGTACATTTGTGTATTACTACCAGTGAAAATATGTGTTACAAGTTTATAAAGTTCATGACAGAGAAGTACAGAATTTTCCCCCTTCTTAATGATTTTGAATAAGATGTTACGTAAGATAGACAAAACTAGACCTATCACTGAAGGTGATTAATACCCCCACCAGCAACTTTTTGAAAAATAAGTAGTCTGAAGAAAAATTTCAACACAAACTATCAACTGTGTACAAAGAAATATTTAAATTAATTGTAATCCCAACTGGGGTCTCCAAATAAGCTTGCTTTTCACAAAGTTTGATTACAATATTTCATTCCTAACTCTAGTTATTGTTCGGAAACCATTTTTCTATTTTTAGTAACGGTGACCTTGACCTTGACCCCAGGGGGTCCAAATGCAATACCAAACCAGGTCTTCATATAAGCTTGCTATACACCAAGTTTGATAACAATATCTCATTCCTAACTCTAGTTATTGTCCGGAAACCATTTTTCTATTTTTAGAAACGGTGACCTTTACCTTGACCCCAGGGGGTCCAAAAACAATACCAACCCAGGTCTTCATATAAGCTTGCTATACACCAAGTTTGATTACAATATCTCATTCCTAACTCAAGTTATTGTCCGGAAACCATTTTTCTATTTTTAGTAACAGTGACCTTGACCTTGACCCCAGGGGGTCCAAATGCAATACCAACCCAGGTCTTCATATAAGCTTGCTATAAACTAAGTTTGATAACAATATCTGATTCCTAACTCTAGTTATTGTCCGGAAACCATTTTTCTATTTTTAGTAACGGTGACCTTGACCTTGACCCCAGGGGGTCCAAATACAATACCAACCCAGGTCTTCATATAAGCTTGCTATACACCAAGTTTGATTACAATATCTCATTCCTAACTCAAGTTATTGTCTGGAAACCATTTTTCTATTTTTAGTTACGGTGACCTTGACCTTGACCCCAGGGGGTCCAAATGCAATACCAACCCGAGTTTCCACATAAGGTTGCTATATACCAAGTTTGATTACAATACCTCATTCCAAACTCTAGTTATTGTCCGGAAACCATGATGTGGACCGACCGACGGACGGACGGACCGACCGACCAACCGACCGACCGACCGACAAGCTGACTCCTATATACCCCCCTAAACTTCGTTTGTGGGGGTATAAAAAGTATTTTTGGCATCAGAACTGTCAATATCTCTCTACACAATCTGTGCTGTAGATATCTCACATAACAATCTGAACTGTTGAAGAAATCAAAGACAATCTGAATTGCACTTGAAATACCTTCATTTACAATCTGAACTGTACTATTATACAAATATCTTCCTTTTCAATCTGAACTGTAATTCTGATAACTTATGAAATCTGAACTGTAAAACTGTATTAAGAAATAATATTTCTTTAGACAATATAAACTGTACTAGAGACATCTTTCTGATCAAGCTGAGCTGTAGTACAGATATCTTTAAAGAAACTGTACTATCTTTAAAGATAATCTGAACTATTATAAGAATTTTATTCATATTTCGAGAAGTTTGTAAGGCTTTTATTCATATTTCCAAATACAAAGTTTTTATGTTGAGATTTTTATTCCACTGGTCACAAATTGAGATTCCATTCCTCGCTATTAATCATCTGTAATCAAAGTTTCATTTCATTCATCTTACTACTAGAGATAATCAGAACTGTAGGGAAGATTTTATTAGTGTCTCTAAAGGCATCTGTGTTCTTCACTTCATATTATAAATATCACACTTATTAATCCAAATGTACTCTCAGTGCCTGAAAGGGCGGATGGTCCCTTATTAAGCCTAGAATACATAATACATACATACAATCAATCCAAACTTGGTTTGAGATTTCATTCATTCCTATAAATAATCTGTTTAACAAATGAAATATCATTTATCTCCAAAAAATCATGTTCTTTAGGTAAAAGTTAAATTTTCTTTGAAAGATCATGTAATCACCAATTCTTAATTTTAATAATCTCCCGAAAGTCGTTTAATTCTCCACTAAACTATTTTCAATCACACAAAAGAAGTTCATGTTTCAAATTATCTTTTTTTTAATCTCCCTAAAAAAATCTGACATTCAGTTGTGATTTTATAAATCTCCAAAACACTTATCTCAACTTCCATGAACGTTTGCATGTACTAAATCTCCCAAAAGTCAAAAGATCTGCGGTTAACATTTTATAAATCTCCCAAAAATTATCTGATCTCCAGTGAACATTTACATGTACTTTAATCTCCCAAATGTCATAAAACCTTCAGTTAACATTCTATAAACCTCCTAAGGATGATCTGACTTCCGGCTGAGACTTTATTCCTATGATTATAAGTTTTCCGTCCTTGAGTCCGGCCAACAGGTGACTGTTACCGTTAGTCAAGGCAACACTGTGTATAGGCACTATTAGAGGTATTGAGGTCAGCTGCTTCAAACTGAAAATGAAGGGAATGAAAAAAAAAATCAATTATCATTGACAGTACAATTTTTTAATAGATATACTATACAAAAATGTAAATCAATATTCATGCACTTAATGGATACCTTGGAATTTCATGGCTTAATCGATAAAGACAATGGGAAGTATTAAAAAGAAATTGTACATGTATTCTTTTATTATGTCAACAAAACAACAGCACATCTTTATGCTGAATAACTATGCTCCATTTCTTTTCTGTGTAAGATACAATAATTGCATTTAATACAACAGTCATTAACCATAATGTAAAATAACCTATTTCCCTCTTTCGAAAAACCATTGTCAGAACCAATGGGTACTGTTTGTTTTTTTGTTTTGGGTTTAACGTCACATCAACACAGTATAGGTCATATCGCGATGTTCCAGCTTTACTGGTTGAGGAAGACCTCAGGTGCCCTGCATTATTTCAGGCATGAGCGGGCACCTGAGTAGAACCACCAACGTTCAGTAAGCTAGCTGGATAACTTCCTCACATGAAAGAATCCAAAGTCCGTGTCGGGTTTCGAACCCACAGCGGTAAGGGGCAGGTGATTTGAAGTCAACGACCTTAACCACTCGGCCATGGATGCCCCCAATGGGTACTGATTCTGCTGAGCTACATGCATGTGAATGAAGTGTATACCTTACCATTATGCATCGGTTTCTGGAGAAGTTGATAACAACTTTGTGTTTCAATTTACTTTTTAAACAGCTGTCTATGTTTGCTGACAATAGTTGGTTCTAGATGATGTGCACAAAACATTGTTTACAATGAGCAGGCTCAATCAAATGAGCAGGCATGCTGTGGACTACCTACAAGTTTTTCAAATTTCACTATTTTGTTATTTCTAAATTTCAATACTTACCCAAAAATCTCATACACGATAACATTTCCATCCATATCACCTGTTATCAAGTAATCTCCCTTGACGATCATGTGACCAAGATGGCTTTGGACTGTCTGTGTACAGATGTGTTTTCCGTTGATTGAATATAAATGTAAGGAGGTCACAACCTGCAAGTATGGAAAGCCATTCACTGATAATTTTGTTTAAAATCACAACAACAAATAGAGCATGATTGTGGCAAGATAGCAAAACTATCATTATACCTATATAAGATATTTTAATGAACGAATAGCTTTATGTTGATATGTATCTTTAATGTAAATTGTGTTGAAAATACATTCAGGGTCTTGCAATATCATTTTTTACCAGTCGCAATAGCAACATGGGTATGTGATAAACAGAGGATATTGAATGAGTGTAGTTTAATACTAAATTTATTTAACAAGTTGTATAAAATCATATTATGCAAGCCTCTGTTATCACACTAGAATAATATCGTTTTTTATTAAATGGCTTTATTACACTCCTACTCTGCCGTTTATGTGATAAATATGGTTATGACGTTATTGTCAAACCAATTAGAAACTTATGTTTTTCGCATCAAGCACATTTACAAATGAATTTAATCAAACTTACCTTTGGATCAATGGGTAAAGTTTCATGACAATATATGATAATTTGTCCCATATCATCTACAGAGAGCATTGGTATATCTAGATTAAAGCCGGGTGTTTGGGACGGTCTGAGAGTTCTCATATAATGACCCTTCCTTACAGTGTGTACCATAACTGTACCATCCTACAATATATCAAATCAAATAGATTGGTTTCTATAATTTGAAAATGATATCTTTTTTCCAAGTTTTCGACGTTTTCAAAAGTTCAAGTCAAAACAATCCTTTAGTATGTGAAAGTCAATGCGTTATGATTTATTTGTGGCAGTTGCCTTATTTTACTGGCAAACAAATCTGAATCAAATTCAGAGGACATAATAATAGCTGATACTTTAGAAAGCCTTCACAAATGGCAGACAAGTCCACATTTGGTAAACGTGCCAACATGTACTCCCTGTGCTCATGTGAACTGATTTAATAAGCTTGCAATAAGTCATAGGGTATTCATAAGTAACAGGTGCTTGTACTTGCAAGTAACCATACACATTGAATAAAACTGACTCGAAATAAATGATACAGTGATTTTAATTTAATTCAAGTTTAGGTAAGATATTAAAAGTTGATACCTCAGAAAGTTTTCATACTGGCAAGCACAGCTTAATAACAAATCTAAGAGCTTAAATAACTTACTTTACTTGTCAATACAGCTTGAACACAAATCTAAGAGCTTAAATAACTAACCTTACTTGTAAACACAGCTTGAATACAAAGCTAGGAGCTTAACTAACTTACTTTACTGGCAGACACAGCTTGAACACAAAGCTGGGAGCTTTAATAACTTACCTTACTTGCAGACACAGCTTGAATACAAAGCTGGGATCTTTAATAACTTACCTTACTTGTAAACACAGCTTGAATACAAAGCTGGGATCTTTAATAACTTACCTTACTTGCAGACACAGCTTGAATACAAAGCTGGGATCTTTAATAACTTACCTTACTTGCAGACACAGCTTGAATACAAAGCTGGGATCTTTAATAACTTACCTTACTTGCAGACACAGCTTGAATACAAAGCTGGGAGCTTTAATAACTTACCTTACTTGCAGACACAGCTAAATCAAGTTCAGATGAGATATGAACTGCTGTCACTTCATCATCATGGCCATATAAGGTCTGTAGAGGTTTGTTCAAGAGATTTACACATACTCCACCCTGAAAACATATACAGTTTTTAGTTTTATTATTTTTTTTTTTCATATCACATCAATATAGATAAGGTCATGTGAGAATTTTCCAGAAACCTCAGATGCTGCTTCATTATTTCAGGCACAAAGGGACATCAGACTAAAACCATCAACCTTCCTTTAGCTAGGCGGATAGCTTTCTAAGTTCCTGATGTGATTTGGAACAAATAGCAGTGAAAACCATTATCTCCCCCAGCCCCCACATTTTTGAAATAATTGATATAAATATATTTTCTGGGGTAGGTAGTTAAGAGTAATCTGCCTCTTTTGTTTTCTTTTAGAGCTATTATTGTGAAAAGTGAAATTCATTCAAGATGTTTAAGAAGAAAACCTAGTATAAAAATGGCTTATAAACTGGACACAATAAACTTTACTGATATCAAGAAAAGATAACTCCTACCTGTTGTTGTACTTGCCAGATCATGCAAGTTGTGTCCCTTGATCCAGTGATGAGATGGCTGCCACAGTAATCTAATGCAAGACATGTTACAATATCTGAAAGAGTATAATAAATATTTTGTTAATTTCTCTTATATTCTCTTATAATTTCTATCAATCCAAAATAAGCATGAGCTGCTCAGATTTTTATAAGTACTAATCTAATAGTGTGACAAGAGCTGACCCTTACACAGCACACTTGACTATTCTCAGTGCCAGACATTAAGAAAAGGAGTATAAAGCTATGAACTCTAACCTAGAAATGTGCTTAACTGAAATATAGCAAAATTTCAAGTTTTCAAGGCCTCTCTATTAAAACTTAAATAAATTCACACAGAAACACAATTGTTTTGTGTATGTGTGTGTGTGTGCTTTTTTTTAATGGTGAGACAAGACACAATTTTTTTAATTTTTTCCTTTAGGCGAGAGAATAAAAAAAATATATAATCCATTACCTATATGCCTGCATATATGACTGATTCTACGTCCTTTACCAATATGATACACCTGTAAGCTGTTGTCCCAGTGACCAGCACTAATCAGCAGCTTGGAATCATGGGTAACGACAAATAATTTGGCATCTACTTCCATACCCGGTGCAAACGGACTGTTGAACTTCTTTCTTGTTCTAAAAATATTCGCAAAAATCAACATAATGCATGTATGAATATACAACAAGAATCTCAGACCTTTATATTTTCACAAACTAGTCATAAATAGAAGGGAAATAACTCAAATACATTTTTAAAATATCATTCATCTTAATGATTCAACTACAACACAGAGGCAAGCCGTTGTTTCCTTGAGGAAGGAACATTACATTCATTGCTTACTACTGGTTGGTTCCAGGAACAGATACAAAAGTGTTTCAATAAGCTTATAGCTTCTAACACAATCAAACTAAAATGAATTTGTATAAACTAAAAAACTACAACACATGGTCATTCAGTCTGGCCAAGGTCTATGCCATTTCTTTGACAAACTGACAGTTCTAATAACTGCCCGTTTCAAAGACCAAATGACTAGAAATCAGTCCATTCATGAAATTTAGCAAAGTAAGGGTTATTGAATAAAATTTGCTTTGAATGTTTCAAATATTTAATCTAAAAGAGAAATCTGTAACACTCACTTCAGATTTGATACAGATGGATCTTTATCGAAGGTGAAATAATTTGTGATAGATTTATCATACGGCAACCAGCCATGTGTTCCCAGGATTCCCTCTGAAGATATTGTTACCTAGAAATGAAAATAAATATATTTAACAGCATGGCCATACTATGTAGAATGAGTTACCTTTATAATAGTTTTCATACTTTCTTTGCCTCAAATTCAAGGATAGAATTGTATTAAGAATTTCTTTTCTTACCAACTTGTATGGCATACAAGAAAACTGTTCCCTTATCCTAGATTCAAATTTTTCTTTTATCAGAAACCCTCTTAAATTGCTAAAAACTGACACAAAGTCAGCGTGATTTGTACCATGTAGAATGTATGCTATCCTTACTGACTTAAGTGGCTACTCTATTGTTTTACTAATTGCTTTTTTGGAGACATTTGTAAACCCATCTAGAAATAAATGATATATATATATAGACAAAGAGGATTTACTGAAATATATTGTTCCCATAGAAACTTAAGTATCTATAAATTAAATGAAACAAACTGTTAATAATGTAAAATTTTTTTTTAAAAAAGCCAAAAAAAACCCCCAACAAACAAAGAACGCAGTGAACAAACTTGGAATACCAGAAAATTAACATTACAAGCAAAATATGAAAAGACATCCAAATAACCTTACCATTGTATCTAACATTCCATGTTGTATAATAGATCTAGGTTGACTTCTAGGCACAGCTATATACACTAGGGGATCTGTCTCTGATGAAACCTGTAAAACAAATCCTCTAGACGTTACCTTAAAACTCTTAAACTCAAAGACTTAATTGCTTGTAATAGTTTAATGCTAAAAGTGTATCAGTTATAGATTATCTGCAAGTTACCTAATAATTATAGTGTTGTGGTATAGAACTTTTCACTATTTTTTTCCTGTGTCAGGGGTAAACAAACCTAAAAACACATATTTTTCCAGTATCAGGACTCGGGAGTAAACAAACCTTAAAACACACATTTTTCCAGTATCAGGACTCGGGAGTAAACAAACCTAAAAACACACACTTTTCCAGTATCAGGACTCGGGAGTAAACAGACCTAAAAACACACATTTTTCCAGTATCAGGACTCAGGTATCAGGACTCAGGAGTAAACAAACCTAAAAACACACATTTTTCCAGTATCAGGACTCGGGAGTAAACAAACCTAAAAACACACATTTTTCCAGTATCAGGACTCGGGAGTAAACAAACCTAAAAACACACATTTTTCCAGTATCAGGACTTGGGAGTAAACAAACCTAAAAACACTCATTTTTCCAGTATCAGGAGTAAACAAACCTAAAAACACTAATTTTTCCAGTGTCAGGGGAAAACAAACCCAAACATACACATGTCCACTGATTACTGGAGAAAATGTGTAAGTGGCCAGATAGCTAAATCGGTACAGCATGCCAGGGTCACAGGTTTGTACTTTTTTCTCACCCTTTGACATTTGGCATGCGCCTAGGACCCATAACGATATATGACTTCAGAGACTCTGAGGTGTTCTTTACACCCATGGATAAATTCACTTTAGTTTGGGAGTGTGTCACCATGTAGAAGATCTATTCATTAATTAGAAGAGACTTAAATTATGAATTGTCACGGATGAAGAAATCACATGCATTTTTGTTTAACAAGTTTATATTTTCTTTAATCAACTGTTAACTTAGATAATCACTAAACTGATAAATCATACAAAAAAATGCACAGTGATTCACAAGAAAATATTTTACATACTTCTTGGTACAATGTTTCTTTTTTTGTGCGTTGGGTTTTAATTTTCACCAGCACAGTATAGGTCTATAAATATATTGGTAATTTTCAAGCTTTACAAGTGGAGGAAGACCTCAGACGTTCTTCCATGCATTATCTAAGGCATGAATGGGCACCGATGTAGAACCAAAATCGTTTTGTAAGCTAGCTGGATAGCTTCCTCACCTGAGCTTATCAAAAGTCCCTGTCAGGATTCAAACCAAGTGATTCAAGTGGTTTAAATTCAATGACATAAACCACTCAGCCATGGATGCCCTTTGTACAGTGTCTCAACCTTACTCAAAAACAATAAATGCCTAACTTGTACACATTTATATCAAACCTACCTCGACAAAGTAGACTTTGATCTGTTCAAGGAACTGAAAAATGCTGAGATGCTTATCTGTCTTCATTGCCTTGGAAACGACCTCATCAAAGGTCAACCTCTTAGGATGAGGGTCCTACAAATATGAAATCAAAAACTGTAATATCAGACGTATATTTTGGAACATTCAAGTAGAATTAGAAAGTCCTGATATGGAAATACTGGCATTCATCATATCAATTCAAACATACAAACAAGAGTTGGCACAGGACAGAGTGCTAAAGACTTTCTTCTGTGCTTGATCAAAATCAAGAGATTTGCAGAATTTTTCTAAATTGCTTAAAAGGGTGAAAATTCATTAAAAGTCCATGTAACAATTAAAAGACTTGTTCTGTGACCTACACTGATGCCAAACAAAACAATCATGTTTGTAAATAAAGGATCTGCACATTAAAAGATTATTCAGCGAGTGACCAGTAAAAAGCAATGCAAAGGTTATCTTGGCCAGTGACCCGATATTTTTACCATGAAGACATGGATCATAAATTTAGTAGTTTCAAAAAGCTAATGAGATATGACAGTACAATGTTAGTGGTTAATGTGGCTTAAGTACTTAAGCACTTTTCCATCTGTGAGCTAATTTTCACTCAAACACACTTTTCAGTCATACAATACAATATTCATGAAATATTTACCTTTAACAATTGACATGGGGTCTGCCCAAAGTTGTTGATCATTCCCTCCAATGCTTTTCTTTCATTGACATCTTTCACAGCATCTAGATCTACAGCCCCTGTAAATATATATCATGAACTTTGGGTTTTAATTTCCAACTTCTCTGCAAGTGACAGAATATATTATTTGCTCATCCAATGAGATAAATGACGGTCACATGTTATATATGGATTTCTAAGATCAAACTTATATCTATATCTTATGAAATATTTTTATAAAATTTATCAACTGTAAAAGTTATATTGGTTCCATTATTATATGGTTGATTCCAAAAAAAATTGCAACATAGAATGTCTCTGTTATTTAATACACATGAATAATGTACGTAAACAGAATAAAATTGTCCGGTACAAAATATTATTTTGCTATTTTAAGTAGGGTTTTATCTATTTAGCAACAGTTTTGTGCATGGCCATTCGCTTTTAAGGCAATAAATTATCATATTTATTTCATACAAGCATTTTGGAAGTATATTTTTTATAAAATTCAAGCAATAATTTTTGCATCAGATATAATTATAGCTTTACACACTTTAAAATTGGTTCAGTTTTCATGACTTTGGACAGTCATTTCAATGAACTTGGTTATCAAAACACTGAAATTAAGCATCCAAAAGTAAAGAGTTTGGTCAGACAGCACAGGCCTACTCATTGACCTGTCTCTACCCTGGTGGCAATAATCTGTTACAAAAGATGTTAACTGTGTAAAAGTTAAAATTCAAACCTTCATATGTACAATAGTAGAACACATTGAGGGCCTCCACTGCGGCTGGACCTTTCTGTTTATATCCAAATATCAGATCTATCCAATTATGAAGATTATTGGACACATATTCAGATTCCTGAAGAAAAAAACACCATACCAATCACTTATCAATACTGAAACAAAGTTATTACATGTATTTGACCATTCAAAAAAATTGTAGCAATCCAATTTTATTATTGGTCTCCTGAATATTTTTTAGAAATCTAATTCAATTATTTGTCTCATGAAAAAATTGTAGCAATCAAATTTTATTATTGGCCTCATACAAAATTGTAACAATCCAATGATATTTATCATTGGCCTCTGGAAATCTTCATAATAATCTTAGGTAAATATTTGACACACAAAAATAATATCAATATGAAATATAGTAAATAACTGGACTCCATGTAAAAGACATTACATTAAATATATTACATTCAGTTAAATCTATAACCAAAAGTGTGTATTTCCTTATGGATATAAATTCATAAATCAGAATATAAGACCCTGGCAACCATTACATAAAATTCTAAAAATGCTCTGTATAATATACATGTATCTGATTTCTATAGAGATTAGTTTAATAATCTTTTTTGTTGGGTTTACATCCACAAAGACACTGTTTAGGTCACATAGCAACTTTGCAGTACTTACATGGATACTGTAAACAATAGTTATTTTCATTTTTCCTCCAGTAAAGGAATTTTACTTTATTATTTATTATTTATTATGTCTTCTGACAGGTTATATGACCATATATAAACATTTATTTGCAATATAACCCTCCCCTGGTGGAAATTGTTATATAACCTTACAACTGCTTGCACTGGGCCATATAATCTGTGAAAAATCTTTATAACTATAATATGACCAGAATTATGTGAGACCTCGCTTTTTTTCAACTTACCAATGCTTTCCTATGTTTGTATATAAAATCTTCTGGTGTCTCTGCCCACTTTGGTAATATAACATTATCAACAACTTCCCTTGAAATCTGCAGCTTCCCAAGGTCAAATTCTACATGCAGAAATACAAACATAAAATCAGTCAAATCATTTATTTCACTAATGCTTAAAGGGACTCTACTGAGGTTTTTTGACATAACACAGACTGAAGATATCTTTTTGAACTCTTGTTCCCTTGATATAGATCTGGACCAAAAACTTGTGTACAAAATTTCATATTATTAGCTCCATTTCTTCTTTAATAATACATGTAATCTGTATTGTGAAAAATGACCCAAAATGAAACGCATTTTAACACATTTTATTCTGAACAGGCTAAGACACAAACAGAAAAATACTTTAAGATTTAATTCTGATTGTCTTTTTTTATTATCTTTTGCATGTATTTCTATTTTTATTTCTGTTTAAAAAGCCTTAATTGATCAATGTAATTTTTTTCAATATTTAAATATCTAGACTTTTTGATATCAGTGAGGTTCCTTTAACCCTTTTAAAGCTAAAATAGAATAAAGTAATAGTAAATTATGTTTAATTTGGGAAAGCACAAAGGGGACATTCTTAGTTCAAATCCTTAGAAATACAGCTTATGACCCTTTACTGATGCTAAGACATTCTATGCTGTGACTTAAATGTTCAGGGAATATCCAATAACATTAAAATGAAAACATTTTCCAAAACAAACCTATATGTATTTGCAAAACAGTGAAACACACGTTTTATAATGAGGGAAAAACGCATAAAACATGGAAATTACCATTTTGATTCACCAGGAATTCAGGTAGATAGAAGAATTCTGGTATGAGTTCTTTGACATCATTTGGATTGTTGTACATAGACTTCCATGTGCCTGGTACTGAATGAAACTGTCTGTCAGCCACATCAAATCTGGTAAAATAGTTTATAGTAGAGAGATGATAATAACATTTAAAATTATTCCATTATGGCATTTTTATCTAAAAAGAACCAATGGCATAGATACATTTAAGTGTCGATATAGACAGCTACCATAAAAATTTACAGTGCACAAGTTCCCATCAAAATCAAAGGGCAAAGTAAAAATATGTAAATATCACTACTTCTATTCTGTAAGAGACTACGCAAAAAGGTAAATATCTTACCATATTGAGGCTACAGGTTATATGTTTAATATATGATATGCTATATAAGAAAACGTGGTAAATATTTATGCCTAACCTCTGTAGGGCACTATGAAATGTGGTAAATATATTGCCTCAACTCTGCAGGGCAATCTGAAATGTGGTAAATACATATGCCTCATCTCTGCAGGGCACTATGAAATGTTGTAAATATATTGCCTCAACTCTGCAGGGCAATATGAATTGTGGTAAATATTTATGCCTAACCTCTGCAGGGAAATATGAAGAGAGGTAAATGTATTGCATCAACTCTGCAGGGCAATATGAAATGTGGTACATATCTATATATCTTACCTTCCACTTTGCAGGGAAATATGTAATGTGGTAAATGGTTCCATCCGGATCATGTAATGCATGACTGTCGCAGAGTTAGAATAGTGAGTGCCGTAGTGGAACTTCTCTATCACACCAGTAGGGTCCTCAAAATGATCAAACCTGGTAGAAACAAGCAAATTCGTTGAATTTATATCCCCCGCCGAGTACTAGTTATTATTAACACAACAACTGAAGACATAAGGCTTTATTTATATATTAATCATGGCATAAACAGTAATATTCTTTGAACTTGATAAATATTCAGGGCAATAACAGAGCAATAACTTTGTGTTAAATAGTAAAATCTGGAAATGCCAATGAGATGTATGCATACTACATAACTAATCAAGGGCCATAAATCTGAGTTATAAGTATCTGACTGGAACAAGGCGACTATATGCACATCTCCTCTTAGTATCCCATAAAGTTTCATTGAATTCTAGCCAGTAGTAGCAGAGAAGTAGCGAGGAAACAAATATTTTTCTCTATGGATACTGCATAACTAATCAAGGGACAAAACTCTGAGTTAAAGTGTCTGACCGGAACAAGTTGATGATATGCGCATCTCCTCTTGGTATTGAAGGTTCCCATAAAGTTTCGTTGAATTCCAGCCAGTAGTTGCAGAGAAGTAGTGCGGAAACGATTTTTACTCTATATGCATACTACATAACTAATCAAGGGCCATAACTCTGAGTTAAAGGGTCTGACTGGAACAAGCCCACGATATGCGCATCTCCTCTTGATATTGATGATTCCCATAAAGTTTCGTTGAATTCCAGCCAGTAGTTGCAGAGATGCAGAGAACTACTCCGGAAACGATTTTTACTCCATATGCATATTGCATAACTAATCAAGGGCCATAACTCCGAGTTAAAGTGTCTGACCCGAACAAGCCGACGATATGCGCATCTCCTCTTAGTATTGAAGGTTCCCATAAAGTTTCATTGAATTCCAGCCAGTAGTTGCAGAGAAGTAGCGTGGAAACGATTTTTACTCCATATGCATACTGCATAACTAATCAAGGGCCATAACTCTGAGTTAAAGTGTCTGACCGGAACAAGCCGACGATATGCGCATCTCCTCTTGGTATTGATGATTCCCATAAAGTTTCGTTGAATTCCAGCCAGTAGTTGCAGAGAACTACTCCGGAAACGATTTTTACTCTATATGCATACTACATAACTAATCAAGGGCCATAACTCTGAGTTAAAGTGTCTGACCGGAACAAGCCGACGATATGCGCATCTCCTCTTGATATTGATGATTCCCATAAAGTTTCGTTGAATTCCAGCCAGTAGTTGCAGAGAACTACTCCGGAAACGAATTCGGACGGACGGATGGACGGACGGACGGAAGTTCTCACAGGACAGTAATTATGTGGCTACTCTATTGTTCTCTCTATTGTTCTTTTTAGCCACACAAAAGAAAATAGCCACATAAAAGCATTACGGAATGAATGACATCAAAGAGAAAGAACAGTTACCTATTGTCCCTCTAGCCACATAATTACTCTCCTGTGAGTGCGGACGGACCGACGGACAACTCCAAAACTATATCCCCCTCCCGATTCCATCGGCGGGGGATAATAATAAATGATGTAAGGGAAGGTAGATGGATTAAGTTCAATGATATAGAATTAAATTTAAACTCTGCAAAAATGTGTGTTGGTTTGACTTGGGAAAAATTCATTATTTATACTATGGACAACTCAATGAAATTTTCAAATAATTTCTTTATACATGTATATTTCTTAATTATCTTTTGCTTATCATTCTGTTTTAAGTGCCCCAGTTGATCTTTATAAGAAATAAAATTTTATGCTTTCAGGCTTTTGGACCTAAGTGGAGTTCCTTTAAGACTTACTTTTCTCTCACTTCCTCCTCATTACGAGGGTTTAGAGCACCAACTGGTTTTGATAAATCTCGAAATACTGATGCGTTGTCTAAATCAAGAGTATCCGATGTATAATCTGACAGTATCCATGGAAACTGAAAATATGATACACGGAAACATTTTTAAAATATTTGCAATTTATCCTTGCAAAGGATAATGAAAAAATTTCTTGTCTTAAAGTATTCACAGAATAAAAATCGAGACATATAAAAAATTTTTTTTTTAAATTCTATGCCAATTATGTTTTACATTTTGAAATTTTTGTTCATGACGTCATATGACATTGATGTCATTTCCTGTAAACAAGTATTCCCAATGAAGACTTTGGAAATGTTGTGTTTTTTAATTAAACAATACATTTCTAAATTAAACTGGAGTTTAAGCTGCTTTCTTTTTTCAAATTTACATATTTCCATCTTAAAATTTCTAAAGTTAATTTAAAAAAAAAATGTGTTTTTTTGTTTGTTTTTTCTCTTTTTTTCCGATTCGCATGATTCTGTTGTTCTGTTTAGCTCTATATAAACAGTAAATTATCAGCATTACAATAAATGAATCTAAAACAATACTTCACTCACCACAGGGTACTGACTCAAGTCATTATAAGTCCTTCCTGCTATTGTGTTCAACTGCATCAGGTACTCAAAATTACTAATCTCACGCTGGACCCATTTCTAAAATATTTCAATGAATCAATAAAATTATAGTATAAATACACTGTCCATATAAACATTAAATTATGTATATATTCTCTTCCATAAATTTTTTTTTAAAAAATCTCAGAATAAAGTTAATTCATATTGTTTGGTTCACCATCCCAGATTCCCTGATAGTCTGGGATTGTCCCGTAGTTATGCAAGGTTGTTTCGTATGCCTGGGTGCCCTTAATGTTGGATTGTCCCAGACGTCTGAAATTGTCCCCAAGTAATGTCCAAAATGATTATGACCGACTAAAAATGTCAAATATTGTCAAAGATAAGGAATGCCAGTTTTTTTTTATAACAATTCAATAGCTTGAATGAAGTTCATTATAAATGAAATGTATAATCATTACATACCTGACTAAGGCCTGATGCCTTCAAAAGTTCAGCAGGAGACCGTGACCCATAATAGATCAAATTTGGTGGCCTTAGACCTAAAATACGACTGTACACTTTGTTTCTGACCTGAATTACACAAGTAAAATAATCTTCACCACATAGATTCAATAAAAAAAAATCAAACTTTTCAATTAATTTCTTAACCATAGACACAAAATTTAATGTTGTAAATTAGGAAAAATTTGCCAGAGACGTTATAAAATTTTGACATCTTACAGCAATTACCTTTTTCTGAAAGTTGAGGAAATAATTGGTCTGGTCAATGAGGAACATCTCAATGGCTGATCTCCGGAGATTGTACCTTCGGAAGTGTATTTCACGCAGCTGAGGTAAACCCCACTTGAAATCTTCTCCACCTACATTTAAAAAAACTCTTTATTTTATTGCCATAATAGTGTATTGAAATTTCCTTTAAAAAATGCTAACAAAAATCTATCAAATACAATTTACCTTATAAAGAAACATTGATTGGTAATAGGGCCATTACCTATCATAGTATTTTTTATATCAATCAAGCCATAATTTTTATCTAAACATCACTATTAGTGAAATAAGAGAATTTAGGGGAAAAACAAACACAATGTTGACAATTACCTCCCTTGATTTGAAAAAAAATAATGTTTGTTAAGAATTACCACCCTTGATTGGTGCTTGGGTAAAATGTCAAGCCATACTATACAATACAGGTTACATGTCATAAATGAACTTAACTGGAGCCAAACAATTATAGTAAACCTTTCAACAGCATATATGGACCATTTATCTTATGTATACATGTTGGCTTTTTCTAGGAAAGTGGTAAAAATTTTATGAAACATTAGCGCAGTGAGCACCAGTCCTTGACCTTGAATTTTCACCATTTCATTACCCATGTATAATTCAATGAACTAAAATATTCATACCTTCATCTCTAGTGTTACTGCAGTCAAAGAAATAGACATGGGTTGTTGTGACCTCTAGACGACCTTTGATGACCTCAACCAAGGTCACAAGTTCACATTCTTCAGACAACACAAGCTTTTCTTTGTCTTGGTATTCCTCAACATTGGTACTGTAAAAGACAAATATATGATTATGAAGTAATTTACACACATGACTCTTTAATTTTTACGATGGATTGAGACCTATGTTTTTTACATTATTTTAATATTTTGCTTCCGTTTTAAGACACACAGACATTGTAAGAGTGTTTTTATGACTTACAAGCTTTACTGGTGAAAGTAGACCTCTGCTTACACTCTTTGCATTATTTCAGGCATAAGTTGGCACCTGACTAGAACCATTGGGGTTCTTTTAGTTAGCTGGAAAAAACTTCCTCACATGAAAGAATCCTAAAGACTATGGCAGGATGTGAACCAACAGAGTAGAGGAACAAGCGGTTTGAAGTTTCAACAACTTGGCCACAGAAGACCCCTACTCATTTTAAATGAAAAGCCTATTAAATACTTAAACTCAGCTTCAGAAACAGACTGGATTTATTCAATAGTAATGCACAAACTTCATTATTTAAATCTAAAGTAAGTTTGTTTTTTTCCACACCCTAAACATGTTGAGTAGGTGTCATGAACATGCCAAGTTTTGCATTTAAGTTAAATTGGTTTAACCATATTTTAGCTCAATTGGTAGACCATTAAATTTGTAACCCATCACTTAGATTCTCAACTGACTAACTAAAAGGTGAAAAGTTGCAATGTGAACTTCCTAGTGACAAAGTAATTGTCACAGTGACTATGTGACTTAAACTAAACATTTAAAAAAATAACTAATCCAAAACAATGTCTTACTGACCTTTGTGCATTCATCACATTCCAATCTTCATCTCCTATCCCATCATCCCCTATGTTCTCCTTGGATACCAGAGCTTCCTTAGCAACCATGAGTTGCTTGATTTCATCCATGAAAACATTATCTTCAACACCTGAAATATCAAACTGTATTCTATATCACACGTAAAAGCAGCCTGCTTCTTAATTGAACTGTCAAATGTTTTGGGGTTTTTTGTTTGGTTTGGTTTTACCGCACACCAACACTATTAAGGTCATATGGTGCTGCAACTGGAAAAACTAATTTGGCTTACCTCAGGTGTTACACACTTAAAGCAACACCAGGGGTTGAAACCTACTCACTTGCTGGAGCTAAATGATGTATAGACTCCACTAACTTAAACCCATTTAGCCCTTACAATCAAGTAGGGATCAATGTTGGCTACAATTCTGATGCCTAAACACTTAAAGGCAACACCTCAGCAACAAGGAATGTATTTACTGTATTAAATACTAGAACAACATATTCATTATTGAACAGTTGTGTTTATATTGTGTTTCCTGACTAATGTTCAATGAAAAATGCCATTTAACAACAAAAGAGAATCTTCATTTTTACTAGTTTTTAAAATATATCTATTTTTATTTTACCCTCATACATGCAGTGTTAAGGTTCGTCTGTAAAGTGCAACCAATTTTGACAAAAATTAACTCCAAAAATGTAGCTTTCAACATTAAGCCCCTTCTCTTAACAACTGCATGATAAGCAAGTATTCCACATTGATAGTTTTTTAATGTTTGAAAAATTGGCCACACTAAATTTTTAGCATGACAATGATGACAATAACACCAAAAATGCAGTGATCATTATAGTTCACCTTTTTTGCCAAACATACAAGGAATAAATACTTTGGCAAAACTTACCCAGATTATCTCTCAGCATACTGGCCTCTCTGTGTAAATCAAAGTTATAATTCTGTATCAGTTTAACTTTCATACGAGAGAAATTCTCCTGGTTTGATAGCTTCCAATGTAAACCTGGCCTGTCCCTAAAATAATACATCAAAATATTTGATTTTTTTGACAATGGAAACTACTAACATAATAAAATACAAGAAGTATGTTACAAATCCATAAAAACATAATCAAAACAAGATTGCATTTAAGAACAAGGAACATCGCAATGCGATGCAACCAGGTTTTCAGCAAAATATTTCACAGAAGCTTCGTCATGCAGGGGCATTTGTTTTAAAGTGAACACCGCCCGCCCACCCAAAATCACAAAACCCAGATGATATGAACAAGGACTCTTGATGAGAAAGCTTCTGTGAAAGTTTGTCAAAATAGTTTGTAGGAAGAGGTGTGCAAATAAGAATTTGTTCACTTTATATTCTATATATGGAACAAAAACAATATATTTCTATATAAGGGAAAAAAATAAATGGCAATAATTAGGTCAAACATTATCAAATCTCATAACCCTGACAACATGCAGCAAGAGTTGATGACAAAGCTTCTGTGAGAGTTTTGTCAAAATCCCTAGAGAATTGTAGGAGTTGCGCACAGAATTGCACAGAGAAGAAGTGTTCACTATATATATTCTGTATAAGGAAAAAAAACAAAGGGCCATAATTAGGTAAAAAATTATCTAATCACAAAACCCCGACAATATGTGCTATGGCACTTGATGACAAAGCTTCTGTGAAAGTTTGGTCAAAATCCGTTGAGAAATGTAGGAGAAGTTGCGCACTGTAGAAATTGTTCACTATTATATTCTGTATAAGGAAAAAATACACAAAGGGCCATAATTCGGTAAAATATTATCCAATCACAAAACCCCGACAATATGTGCCAGGCACTTGATAACAAAGCTTCTAAGAAAGTTTGGTCAAAATCCGTTGAGAAATGTAGGAGGAGTTGCGCACAGAAGAAATTGTTCACTATAATATTCTCTATAATGAAAAAAACAAAGGGCCATAATTAGGTTCAATATATACCAATTGCAAAACCCTGACAATATGTGTCAGGGCACTTGATGACAAAGCTTCTGAGAAAGTTTGGTCAAAATCCGTTGAGAAATGTAGGAGGAGTTGCGCACAGAAGAAATTGTTCACTATATATTCTATATAAGGAAAAAAAAACAAAGGGCCATATTTAGGTCAAATATTATCTAATCGCAAAACCCCGACAATATGTGCCAGGGCACTTGATGACAAAGCTTCTGTGAAAGTTTGGTCAAAATCCGTTGAGAAATGTAGGAGAAGTTGCGCACAGAAGAAATTGTTCACTATATATTCTATATAAGGAAAAAAAACAAAGGGCCATAATTAGGTCAAATATTATCTAATCGCAAAACCCGACAATATGCGCCAGGGCACTTGATGACAAAGCTTCTGTGAAAGTTTGGTCAAAATCCGTTGAGAAATGTAGGAGGAGTTGCGCACAGAAGAAATTGTTTACGCCCGCCCGCCCGTCCGCCCATCCGCCCGCCCGCCCACCCGCCCGCCCGCCCGCCCGCCGACATACCTCAATCTAATAACCAGTTTTTTCCTTCGGAAAACCTGGTTAAAAATGCTATGCCACCGCATTAACACCTAAGCTCTAGGCCTTTTGGGTCTTTACAAGAAGGTATTTTAAGTTTTTGAAGCCTTGTACCATCAGACAATAAGATTTCTTTTGATTTTTTACTATATGTATATATTGAAAATCAATGACCCTCGGGGCGGGGGCAATTTTGACCCCAGGGCTTTAATTTGAACAATCTTGCTAGAGGTTTACTACACAATGTTTCATGCAAAATATCTAACCTCTAGCATTTGCCAATTGCTAGAAGAAATTTTTTTAAAGTTTTTACTATAAGTTTTTACTATATACATATAAGGAAAACCAATGACCCCCGGGGCAGGGCCGATTTTGACCCCAGGGCTATAATTTGAACAATCTGGGTTAGGTAGAGGTCTACCTCACAATGCCTTATGCAAAATATCTAAGCTCTAGACCTTTTGGGTCTTTACAAGAAGGTATTTAAAGTTTTTACTATATGTACATATAGTGAAAATCAATGACCCCCGGGGCGGGGCCGATTTTGACCCCAGGGCTATAATTTGAACAATCTTGGTAAGGGTCTACCAGACAATGCCTTATGCAAAATATCTAAGCTCTAGGCCTTTTGGGTCTTTACAAGAAGGTATTTTAAGTTTTTACAATATGTACATAGAGTGAAAAACAATGACGCCCGAGGCGGGGCCGATTTTGACCCCAGGGCTATAATTTGAACAATCTTGGTAGAGGTCTACCTCACAATGCCTTTTGCAAAATATCTTAGCTCTAGGCCTTTTGGGTCTTTACAAGAAGGTATTTTAAGTTTTTACGATATGTACATATAGTGAAAATCAATGACCCCCGGGGCAGGCTGATTTTGACCCCAGGGCTATAATTTGAACAATCTTGGTAGAGGTCTACCAGACAATGCCTTATGCAAAATATCTAAGCTCTAGGCCTTTTGGGTCTTTACAAGAAGATTTTTTAAATTTATTCTTATAATTCCTTTTGGTTGCCATGGCAACCAGATTTCTGCATGGAATGAAATTCTTTGAACAACTTTGGAAGCCCTTCACCCAAGGATCAATCCTGCCAAGTTTGGTTGGAACTGGACTAGTGGTTTTTCACAAGAAGATTTTTTAAGTTCACTATATAATCTATATAACACACAAACAAACAAACACACACACACACAGGTGAATCGCTATATGCCACCGCATCGCAGATGCTGCGGTGGCATAAAAACAAATCTTTTCATTTCTTACATCTAACATCAATACAGTGGCAAAGCTAAATCCCTCCTTAAAAACAGTTTTATTTTTTTGTTCATTATTTACCCCCTCTGGTAAGGTATCCCTTTTTTTACGTCCCAAATGTCTATAAATTGCACAAAATAACCCTAGTAAAACATAGAAACCCTACCTTCCAGCCCAAGCTCCCCTCTCACCAGTAAAGAATCGTTTTGCTGCTCTCCATTGTTTCAGGGCAGCTGCGTGCTGATTACGTAACTGTGTTGTCACATTCTGAAACCGTTTCTCCTCATTGCTTACTTTCTTGTTGTACACATCTAATACCTGGCTCTATAGAATATAGTGAAACTTGTTTATTCTGGCTATATTCAATTAAAACAAATGAATATAAAGGATTTTTTCTCTAGTTGTATTAATCCAATTTATTTACACGATGGAACTGGAAATCATTTTTTGAGATTAATGTTCCGTTTGATAAAGATTGAGACCAATAACATGTGTGCAAAATTTCTTATCATTCGCTCTCTCCGTTTTCCTAGAATAATTATTCTACTTGTAAAAATGACCTAAAATTGAAAAGCGTTACAACTCTTAACGCCAATTTGGCATATAATAGCACATAATATGATTTTTAATTTATTTCTGAATATATTTCTAAATTATCTTTTGAATAATATTTTTTTGTAAAAATTTTTCTTTTGTTACACATAAATATATACGGTCGTCCTCAGATCTACAGGAAGTAAATAAGGAAAATCTGAACTTTTGTCAGATTGACAACCGTGCATGAAAAATGATACCATACCTGAAACTTAAGTTTACTCTCGCCGTGTTCACGGTTACGTTTATGCATGTTTATCATCATTTCTTGCTGACAGTTGGACCAGAAATCGGCTATTTTATTCGTCAAGTCCATAAATACGTTCTCTGTAAAATGCTGCTTCTGTGGCTCAACCTGAAGAGAATACAGTGGATTTAACTCACTACAGTGTTTGAGCAGTATCTCTAGATATAATAAAGATATTAGTGGCAGGGGTTACATTGCAAACAACCATTTATATAGGGCCGTATAACCTGTCAGGAATCTTTATAAAGAATTTATAATATAGCAATGTAATATGCGCCAGTACTTGAGCTACAGATGAATCCTGTAAATATCTTTATAAAGAATTTATAATATAGCAATGTAATATGCGCCAGTACTTGAGCTACAGATCAATCCTGTAAAGTTTCATTGAAATTGCGTCAGTGGTTTAATAGAAGTAGTCCAGACAAACTTTAGAAATAGAAATCATTAAAGAGCAATAACTCTGACATCATTGAAGCGGAAAATGCCAAGGATATGCACAACTAGACTTGGTACTGATCATTCCTAGAAAGTTTGGAAGAAATAACACCAGTAGATTCTGAGGAGTAGTCCGGACAAGTTTTGTGACGGACGGACGGACAGACAGACAACGGATAAGTGATCCCTGTATGTTGCTATTACTCCATAGAGGCAAAACAAAAAGTGAGATGTCTTCATAACAAGATAGCAGCCATGTATATAAAACTATAAAAATGTAACTTATCTAATGAAAAGTGACATTACAAAACATGCAGTATTATAATCTTACATAATTTTCGATGAAGGTGGTCCACTCCTCTGTCTTACAGTACGTTTTGAAATCATCGAAGAAAGTTGGGCTCATCATTGTCGAAGGTAAGTTTGGCAAATTTAAATCGAGATTCAGAAGCTGGTAGGATTTATCAATCAACGCCTTCATTACAGGTATCAGGAAACTGTAGTTGTCCGTCTCATCTACAGATACAAATATTATGATGTAAATTTGAACATAAAACACTTCAAGTACCTTCGAACCTCATCATTGGATACCCACGATTGATAAACATGTCACATAACATGCAATCAACCGTTGGTAAAATGTCTTTGACACACCTCTTATTGACTGAGTATCGGCAAATATTCCAACGGCTGATGAATGTTAATGGTTTGGCTGTGGGTATCCAACGATGTCAAACCTGTGCTCTATAGGTACCTCTGAATCAAGACATACTATTATAGTTAAACCTGTTGATAATTACAATTTTAACTGTCAAAATAAAAACTTACTAAATAACAAACAGAGCAAACAATGATCACATGACATAAATAAGCTGGCTGATGTTGGTTAACACTGGTCAAATGGGTAGAATAACATGTAGTTGCCACCAGAAGGCTGAAGGTTCAATAACTAATTAAGATTAATCTACCAAAACAATGGAAAGCACTGGTACAGAAAATGGAAAAACTCCTCAAGTATCTTAAAGTGTATGTGATAGCTCAAACGATATGGTACATTTTGTGCAAGATTACAATAAATCACCTTTTCATTTATTTGTTTTTTTATGCCTATTTCAACAGATTTTTGGTCATTCATCACTGGGCTTGCAAAATCCAATTTTGACTTGTTTGTCCTTTTTAAATCCAAGTATTTCTTAACTTATCTGTTCATTATTAATTTTTGAAATTTCCACTTGTCCATACAGGCTGTGGGACAACCTGGACAATATGGACAATTTATTTTGCCACCCTGTTCCTCAGTTGTAGGTCCACCTAACCAAAGTTTCCTAGATAACTTACCAGTAATTACCAATATAACTATCTACAAAAGAGACGAATCAACTTACCATCTACTGCCTTCACTATCACAATGTTTAGATGACCTATGAGGTAAGCCGCCTCAGCAGAACTAGAAATCAGTTTCGTCTGTACCAACATGTGAAGTCTCGCTGTAGCACTGGCACATAACTAGAGAGGAAATAAACATTATAACAACTTATGACTTATAATTTTTATGACTGCATAAAATATTGAGCACTGCCATATGTCTATATCTAAAAGTTATTATACACTAAAAGGTTGTTGGTATAACATGACAATGCAAATAAACAACATTGAAAAAGGGTAGTGCATACCTGAAACTAACTGTTGTTAAAAAAGTTTAAGACTTGTTAAAGACTTTGTCATGGGTTCCTCTCATATAAGTTTTTGTTATAAAAAGTTGCAAAGGCTCAAACATGACTGAGGAGTAGAATTCCACTATTCTTTAAATAATAAGCATGGCTTTTAAACATAAAAGATGTAACACAACAGGTTTTAAACACATAACATGTAAATTATTACTTGAATCTTTTCTTTTTTTTTCTCCTAAAATCTTAGCTTATTTTTGTTTAATTTATCTTTGTTGAAATACTTTTTGTTCATCTGGAAGCATGCAGCTTTCAAGCTTTCTTTACAAACAGGTTAAAATAAATATGCCTACACTAATGGCTGACATAAGACACAGTAGGAGAGTCCAAATTTCTTCAAATAGTTATGCCAAAAAAGTAGTTCCATCAAAACATGTTTTGAACCCATACCTCTAACTTGTTGTTTTGAGCAAAAGCCACTATCACACTTAAACCAAGATGAACCATTTCCTGCCAGCCTGCTCCACTTGGTACATCCCACACTGCTAAACTATCCAATAAACTCATTACATCCTCCAGTAACTGAAACAATGATTATATAGAAGATATTTGTATAATTAAGTGTAAGATCTGAATATATTTCACTGAGTGAGCACCAAAAGGTATATTTCACAAGTGGCGCAGCCACAAGTGAAATATGAACTTTTGATGTTCATGAGGTGAAATATATTTCAACGTTATGAGGTGAAATATATTTCAATGTTACACAAATCTAAACATATTTTCCTTTTATTTCATTCTAAGAAATGTTTAAAAAGACATTTCAACCTTACACTATATGAAAAGCGCGCCAAATAAAAATACAACGTGACTCTATTACGACGTCATGTTATTCAGCTGGTTTCCAGTACTGTGCATGCGGGTATTTCACTGAAACAACGTAACGGGCTTAAATTAAAAACAGTGAAAAATACCAAATTGATATTTTCACTGTTTCAACAGCAAGTTCAATAAATTAAGTATTGTGATTACAAGAATATGATATTCTATTTATCACATACCCAAAATAAGAACGGTTCACAGAATAAGTCATTTTTCATTTACACCCATTCCGTGTAAAGCTAACATAAGCACACTTTTATGCTATGTTTGTATAACATAAATTATGTCATGCTGCATAGTTATCACACTTATGTAATATTGTTTACAGTGTATCACTTTATTACACTCCTGTACCATAGTTTACATGATAAAATTGCATATTTCTGACATTACTACACAATTAACACTAGTTTGTTCATAATTTAAAGGCCCATTGTGCCTCAGAAATGCTTTTATTATTATTACACAAAAGCTTTTAATTTTGGTGTACTTTTATAGTATACAAACTAAGTTACTCATTACCTAATTACCGGAACAATGTATTTTCATCTGATGCTTTAATGGCAATTAGAAGAGTTAAAGTGAATAAGTATTTTGTTTACATTTTGCTACTTTTATAACAAATTAAGTCACATTTATCAGTAATTTTTTCATGTAACAAGCATCTAACATTTCTCGTAAACACAATTAAATTCAAGTTTGCCTTTTCTAAAGTAGTAGAAATCATTTGTTTCCGAGACATAATGAGCCTTTAAGAATAATTGCGTTTTTTCACATATAATCTCTATGGATGAAAGCTACAACAGTACTTTTTTATAATTTTACCACAACAGGTATATTGTCTGTCTACCTACCATTTCACTGTACATCTGTCCATCCATGCTGGCTTCATTCTTAAAGAGGGAGTATCTGACCAACCGTACCAGCTCAATAGCATTTTCCATATACGACTGTGATGAGTGACCTGTCAATATAAGAAATAAATTGTAATGTGAAATAAATTGTAATGTGTTTGATTGAAACATTATAATGTTTCCATAATAATAATTACTGTAAGAAGAACATTTATCATTCCATTTAATATGATAAGGCCATTCATAAAATTATTTATATTGTTTCTATGAATTAATAAAGATTACTGCTACAGAACATTATTACAATTCAACATGTTTAAGCCATTCAAATGATATTTTATGGGGAGAGTGTTTGCCTAATTCACAAACTGGGACTTCAACTGAAGTCCCAAAAGTCAAAAACATCATAGGGAAATTTGGGAAATTTCTTTACAACTTATCGGCTGGGGCACTTAAAAACGCTTTAACGCATCTGCCACAAGATTATTTAAGAAATACATGTATAACCCCAAAGAAATTATATAATTTTAAAAATCGTTTATTTTTTAGTTATTCTTTAGGCTGATATTGAATGAAAAAAATGTTACAACGCTAAATTCAGTTTTACCGTTGATTTTTCCACAACTAGAATTTATATTCTGGGGGGAAACAGTGAGCGAAATGATCTGAAAATTTTTGCACAAAGTTATTAATTTCTAAGACATTAAAAACAAAGGAGAGCAATTAAAATCTCAAAAAATTATTACTCCAGTTTTCCTAATCATGCAAAAAAAACCTACAGTGGAGTCCTTTTAAAATTGATCTACCTTCTATACCCAGGGGTTTTTGGGGTTTTAAAAACTACTATGTATTGATCTTTTTTTTTCCACTCTTTGTGTGTTTTTTTTCATTTTAGCCAACTTCAAAAATATTTCTCAAAAATTTAAAAATAGAATGCTTAGGTTTAATGGTCAGCCCCTTTTTAACCTTTAAGTCTTTTAAAAAAATCATTAAAAATTTAAAATTTTTTTACCAGCAAAACTTTTTATATCTGTGGGACAAAACAAAGGGAACATCATCTCTAACAGTCGTCTCTTTAACTTTGGCTACTGGACACATCAGCCCCATTGGTCTGACTTTATATTTGGGAAGCCATTTCAAACACCTGGAACCCCTCTCCTTTAAAAAAAACCCTTAAAAAAAAAAGGGTTTCCCTTTTAATACCCCAAATTTAAAACATGTACCAAATTTAAAAACAAATATGAAAATTTTTGAGTTTTTTTTTTCTGTTTTACTTTTTTTCTTTCAATTTAAATTATGTTGCTTTAAATATTATGAAAATTAAAAATAAATCTTTTTCACCAAGAGACCTGTTGTCAAAAACAGGCCCAATCAGACAGGGCCTGCATTTTTTTCAATTATGCCTGTTTTGGCATTCTTTAAGGTTTCTATTTTATTTTATTTTTGCCTTGTTCAAACAGATTGTTAGGAAGCACATTGTTTCAACTTAATATTGACATGTTGTATGCTCTTATCTTCCTTACTCATAACAAAATTTTTAATACAAAACATGATACTATTTGCAAAATGAAAAGCATATCTCACATTCAAAAATACATAAGAATTTTTTTTTTCACCTTCCATGCAGCTTCATCGGAGCCTTCTACACCCTTCCACATTACTGTATACAATATAATCAGCAGATTCTGACACAACTCTTCCGAATTCTCTACCACATCCATCAGAAAACTCCCTCGTAGTCCTAGACTATTCAACATCCTGTGCGTGTTATTCTGATGCCAAGATGATGACAGGGAATCCCGCCTCATTTCCACCTCTTCCGCTAAATCTATCCCACTTTCACTTTGAGAGAGTTGTGATATTGACGATGAACTTACATCTTTTTCAAGCGATTTTCGTTCTGCGGCTCTTTGAGCGATGGTGCTTAAATCCTCCGCGCTAGCGCTTGAACTCCGACTCATCGGCTGAATATAGTCATCAGGACCGGAGGCTCCAAGATCTCCGAAAAGTTGAGATTTTAGATAGAGAGGGGTAGATGGTGTGTTGAGGGAAGATGAGAAGAATTCGACACTTTCTTTACGAGTTGCATCACCTCCTGGGCTTAAATTTAGATGCATTGGAGGGGACGGTTTTTGAACACTTAATT
This sequence comes from Ruditapes philippinarum, assembly GCF_026571515.1. Lineage (NCBI taxonomy): Eukaryota > Metazoa > Mollusca > Bivalvia > Venerida > Veneridae > Ruditapes > Ruditapes philippinarum. The sequence goes on from NW_026853228.1 coordinate 67,658, forward strand.
CCTTACTACTATCACAATTTTCCTTATCACTCTTTTGATCAATTTCACTATCACAGTTATGGCCGTTAACAATGTTGTTAGGTGATATTGCACTTATACCTCGAGGAGAATCATAATCTCTTAACAAAGGACTTTTCTCTACATTCTGCTCAGAATCGTCTCCCTTTGAACAGGTTTCATCAGAGTCGCCTCCCTTTGTTCTATTTTCATCACAGTCTGCCTGTTTCTCCATGGTTATATCACAGTCAAACACGTCAAGGTCACTTGTTTCCATGGAGATAGGGCGGAGAATAAAAAGTTTAGAAAGAGCTTCCTGCCATCCTAACTGTTTGGCGAAACTTTTCGCACCACCGTTTTTTGACACTAATATTGACAGAATTTGGCGGCTAGCTTCTAGTTTAATATCAAATCCACTAGTATATATCAACTGTAATACAGCTAGTACTGCGTTGTAACTCTGAGGATTATCTGAAACAAAAGAAGAAAATGAAAAAAGTTTTTCATTTTTTTTTTTTTTCATTGCTTTTTATTTCACTCCTACAATGTAAAGGTCAAATGGTGACATTCCAGTTTTACTGATGGAGGAAGACCTGAAGTGCCCATCCATGCATTATGTAGAACCACAAACATACAGTTAGCTAACTGGACAGCTTTCTCTCATGAAATTCAAAGCCCCCGGTAGGATTCAAACCTAAAGCTATGAAGGGCAAGTGGTTTGAAGTCAACATTACCTTAACCTCTGTGCCATGGATGTCCAAGTCAAATATTGCCTTTGATATCCAATTTCTAATAATTGACACATAAATGTATGTATACCAGATCTATAAATTGACATAGATATTATATTTTTATGGTTTAAGACAAACTAACATTCCATCTCAAGAAATAAATATTTTCATATTTTTCTACCTTTGAAGAGACTCTTACCTACAACCGTTACTTGCTCTAAAAATCTTTGGATAGTCGGTCCCGACACCTCAAACCCCTGTATCAGACCAATCAGCCCGGAGGATCCGCAAACCCGTCAGTCTTTAACCCCGGGTTTTTCCCCCTTTTTTCAAAAAACTCGATCAGTTTTCAAAAAGTATCGTTTCCAAACACCCAAAAATTTATTGGGCAAAGGAACAAAATTTATTTTACTTGTCCTGCATGCAAGAAAAAATGGGTTTTTCAAAAAAATGTAACAGTGTTTAACTAAGAAAATAACAGTATGTCCCGCTACTTTTTTATTCTTCAAAACCCGGGATAGCAATATTGGGGAAAAAAATTTTAAAATTTTTTGTTTTCTTATGTTAAAATTTTCCCCCTTTAAACAAATTTTCCTTTTACTTACATTTGGCCCCGGAATGTTTAAATTATCATTTAAAAAAAATTTACCCCCTGGTTCAAATTTGCATTATTCATTTAACCTGATGTCAATTATCCCCTTTTAAATGTTTGGCCCCGAGGCCAAATTATATTATAGGGTTTGTTTGCCCGAATTTTAAAATTAAACATTTATAATTTATACCCCTTTTTGTAAAAATAAACCTAATAAAAATTTCCTTTTTAAAACAAATTTTAAATACAAATTTTTACTTTGTGTCAAATTTTTTGAAACTTTGTACCAGATGCCAAAATTTTTCATAATACAATTTTTTAACCCATGTTTAAAATTTCCTAATGTCAAATTTCACAATTTTATTTTACCCCGATGTCAAAATATCATAATTCCCTTTGAAACTTATTCAAAAATTAAACACAAAACTTTTTTACCTTAAAATTTTCCCCATAGTAAAATAAAGGGGAAACCTTGATAGTGGAATCCCTTTTCAAAAATCTCCCATAAAGGGGGTTAAACAAACAAAAGGTTTAAAACTGAAACCCTTTTTTCTACCCCCCTTCCGCAGGATATCAAAATTTCCCTGCCTTTTACAATCTGAAATTAACAAGTTTTTCCATGTTAAACCAATGAAAGCTCCCACTATTTTCCATTTTTGGGAAAACCCCTTAAATAATACATTGTTTAAATTCGGAAAAGTACTTTGAAAAAATTAATTTTTTTTCTTAGGTCAGTGTTTTTTGACTTTCCCTTTCCAAAATTAAAAAAACCTTTGGGTTGGGGTCCCTTTAAAATGCTTTTTCAATTTTTTTTGTTTCAAATTGAACTAAAAGTATAAACATCCCTCCCATACCATTTTGCTTTTTTTTTGGGGGCCCCCTTTTTTAAACCCTTGTTACCAAAGTTTTATTTAGTTTTTATTCCCCCCCAAAAAAAAACGAGCTTTTTAACTTTTACGTCCCGGGGAATCTGACTATTTTTTTTTATTTTGTTATTTTAAATTTCCCTTTAAAAATTTGAAATGAACTGTTTCCAAAATTTTAAAAAAAGGCCAGTTTATTATAAAAAAATTTAAACATTTTATGGATTAAATAATTGTTATTTATTATTGTAATTTAAAAATTTTTTTTTTGCCAAGAAATTAAGATGAATATTGTAAAGTTTATTAAAATATTTTTTTTTCTGAAAATTTTGGGGGACTCAAGCCTTTTTATGTCA
>NW_026853229.1:0-21364 GCF_026571515.1 Ruditapes philippinarum
AAAAAAATGTTAAAGACACATTATGACTTAGAAACTAAAATAAATTTTTACTTCTTTAAAATGGGCAAACATGAATTTTTGTAATGTTTAAATAATGGTTTTAAAAAATGTTGCTATAGATGTTTATTGCCTGAAGAAAGTAGGGATAAATGTGAAATAATTTGTCATAAAAAATGTGAAATGATGTGTCATAAAAGTAGAGAAGTAGAAAATGTAAACAAAGTAATATTTTGACTTCCATACAAAATGCTTATTCACATTAACTTTATTTATTGCCAAAAAGCAACAGATGAAAAAGATGGTTCTGGTAATTGGCCAATGAGTTACTTTTTACATACTCATAATAACAGTACGGTCTAAAGTAAAAAACCTTTTGAGAAATAAAAATAAAAGAAATTCTGAGGCATAATTAATTGGCTGTTTATAAAATTTATCCAGTGCTGATGATGATATTTATATTAGTAGTCTCAGTCTCACTGTTATTTAGCATTTTAGGTTTTTTATCTTACTAATTTTCATGTGTTTAGCAGAATTTTTACATGGTATAATATCAATTTTAAAGTTCTTTTTTTGACATTTAACCCCTACATTGCTAAATTTGTATTTTAACTTGCCCTACATGTACATAATACTTTTTGGAATGTTCCATCATTATTTTAGGGAGCTTCAATATGTAAAAGCAACATAAAGCACCTAAAAGTAATCAGTAATAATTGAGTCAGGGTTATGTAATTGCTTATGATTTTACAATAGATATATTCATGTATAATAATCTTACATAATATTGTTGTTTTTACATATTATGTTGTTGTTGTTTGTCTAAACATTGCAAAGAAACTTACTGCTGGTATTCATATTTTGAAATAAACTGCTGTTACTTTTACTACATGCCATTGAATATAATTATAACCTGCTGATTATTATTCTAGTATGGTGCATATATATGTGTTTATAATGTATGTGTATATATGTGTATAATGTATGTGTATACATATGATGAAATCATGTGACATCAATTATTCATGGATTTTGTTTCCTTGCCCGCTTCTACCTTAAATGTATGTCTTTTTCGTTACAGATTTATGATATTGAAGATATATTTATGTCTACCAATTATTGATGGCATTATGTGATTTTTGTAATACTTGTTTTAAATCTATTCATATGATTGTTCGAAAAGAATTGGGATATTATTTTTCAACTTAAATCAACATTTTATGTACATGAATTTATTCTTGATACAAATGCAGGTAAAATATGATGCCTTATTTACAGAAATAGCTTAAGACATTGTAAAATGACTAAAATCATTTTACAGAAAATCAGTCTACCATTGGTCAATTTGAAATAATGAGTGATCAGAATTAACCAATCATATACTGGTATTTAAAACAGGTAAATAGAATGAATATTTAGATACAATTTTATAAATCAACTAATCATTATACCCCCACAAACGAAGTTTAGGGGGGGTATATAGGAGTCAGCTTGTCGGTCGGTCGGTCGGTTGGTCGGTCGGTCGGTCGGTCGGTCGGTCCGTCGGTCGGTCCACATCATGGTTTCCGGACGATAACTAGAGTTTGGAATGAGGTATTGTAATCAAACTTGGTATATAGCAACCTTATGTGGAAACCCAGGTTGGTATTGCATTTGGACCCCTGGGGTCAAGTCAAGGTCACCGTTTACTAAAAATAGAAAAAATGGTTTCCGGACAATAACTAGAGTTAGGAATGAGATATTGTTATCAAACTTTGCGTATAGCAAGCTTATATGAAGACTTGGGTTGGTATTGCATTTGGACCCCCTTGGGTCAAGGTCAAGGTCATGGTTACTAAAAATAGAAAAATGGTTTCCGGACAATAACTTGAGTTAGGAATGAGATATTGTAATCAAACTTGGTGTAAAGCAAGCTTATATGAAGACCTGGGTTGGTATTGTATTTGGACCCCCTGGGGTCAAGGTCAAGGTCACTGTTACTAAAAATAGAAAAATGGTTTCCGGACAATAACTAGAGTTAGGAATGAGATATTGTTATCAAACTTGGTGTATAGCAAGCTTATATGAAGACCTGGGTTGGTATTGCATTTGGACCCCCTGGGTCAAGGTCAAGGTCATGGTTACTAAAAATAGAAAAATGGTTCCGGACAATAACTTGAGTTAGGAATGAGATATTGTAATCAAACTTGGTGTATAGCAAGCTTATATGAAGACCTGGGTTGGTATTGTTTTTGACCCCCTGGGGTCAAGGTAAAGGTCACCGTTACTAAAAATAGAAAAATGGTTTCCGGACAATAACTAGAGTTAGGAATGAGATATTGTTACCAAACTTGGTGTATAGCAAGCTTTTATGAAGACCTGGGTTGGTATTGCATTTGGACCCCTGGGGTCAAGGTCAAGGTCACCATTCCTAAAAATAGAAAAATAGTTTCCGGACAATAACTAGAGTTAGGAATGAGATATTGTAATCAAACTTTGTGAAAAGCAAGCTTATTTGGAGACCCCAGTTGGGATTACAATTAATTGAAATATTTCTTTGTACACAGTTGATAGTTTGTGTTGAAATTTTTCTTCAGACTACTTATTTTTCAAAAAGTTGCTGGTGGGGGTATTAATCACCTTCAGTGATAGGTCTAGTTTTGTTGCTGTTTCTATATACTATATGAAATTAAAAAAAAAAATCAAAGAATTTAAAGTTATACATGATGCTTTATACATTGTCGAAGGTACGATAGTATTTGATCAATTACTGATCACTATGATATTTACTGAACTTCCTTTAAATCTTCATGATATTTTGTATACATTTTGTAGCTACAAAAAATAACGATTACTTATACTTCTTGCACTAACAATGCTTATAATCAAAGCTAAATCTTAGGAAAAAGTTTTTGTAACAATTATTAACAGTAAAATTATATTGTTTACATAATCCATAGAATGGTCGATTCTCAACTAGATTGTAACATAGAATTTTCATGTTATTTAATACACATGATTAAATTATATATGAACAGGATAAAATGTTCCAGAACAAAATATTAGGAGGGTTTAACCCCGTTTAGCAATGATTTTGTTCATGCTCAATTTTTAAGGCAAATATTCTGCCATATATTGCTTTCATGCTAGCATTTTGGAAGTATTCTTTATAATTCAATACAATTATAATATAGCTTAAATTTATACATTTTAAGTAAGAAGTTTGATAGAATTTTACATTAAGAATGTTAATGAAAAATGTACTTTACATTATTCTGGGTTTTTATTGTAAATTGTTTGTGATTAATTAAGATCTTTTATATTGATTCCTTTAACAGATGAATAGTAGCCTGAACTTTAAAGTTATGTTGACAAAAGAACTTTAAATAGTTTCTTAAATCAAGATAAATTGAAGTGTAAATATTTAAATTCAACGAAATGGAATTATTTTTGGTGTATAAATAAGTGAACAATTAGATAAGTATTTGGTAAATGGAAATTCTTTGTAACAATAAAGGAGTGAACTGAAATATTTTATGGGAAGGTCTGTTACATAACAATACTGTGATTTTTATTTTTATCACTGCATGTTGTTTTTTTGGGGGGGTATTTTTTTTAAATTGGGTTTAAATCAAGTAATATGGCTCCTTACAATCGGGCACCCGAGTAGAACCATCACTGCTCGGTAAGCTAGCTGCATAGCTTTCTCACATGAAAGAATCCAAAGAAGCTTGCGGCTCAAACCTACAGCAGTGAGAGGCAAGTTGTTCATGGTTAATCACTGCAAAAAGAAATATTGAACATTCCTTTTCTAACCCTTAACATGCTGAATTCATTGAAAGGACTTTCTCATGCTTTAAATTTAGAACATTACATTTGAAATATAGCTGATTTCAATATTGAAAAAAATTTATTAAATGCTTCAATTAAAAAAAGAATCAACTAAAGGGATTTTAGAATTGTTGAAATATTTTACTAGGTTGCACGTCTAAATATATCTGTGAAGTATTCTTATTATTATTTTTGTATAGTTTATTTACATGCATTATATATATAGGAAAAATGATCTGTGATATATATTGTGATAGCGTATATGTGACTTGGTGTCAGTTTTGTTTCAAGTATCATTCTTTTACTTCTTTCTTTACATTTAAGCATATTAAATTTTAATCTTTCTTGAATAAGAAACTTTTACCCATGTTCTATATATTTTAATTAAGCTTTGGTTTATGAAGATGATTTAACTGTTGTTCAAATACAATCATATTGTAATTACAGTCGACTCCGGTTATAACGAACTCAATGGGACATTAAAATATCGTTCGTTATATCCGAAGTTCGCTACAAGCGAAGTAGCAACAACTTGCTGACTTGTTTGGATGGCGAAATTTGCCATGAAAAAGCCATACTTTTAACTGGTTACCGGTGTAACCGGTATTTTACTGCAGCGGTTATTTAATGGAACAATATATTATGTACATGGTTTATGTATTTATTCATGTACATGTAGTACTTGTCTATAAAGTGATTACCATTTTTATTCTTTTGCTATTTGTTTATATTGTTTGGTTAATATTGCAAACAAAAAATCGATTATTTGGTAATTATCGGGTATTTACAGCAATCAACTGAGGGTGCGAAATACAAATTTTCCGTAACAAGTAGGAAATTATGTTGTGAGAACATTTTATCAAAATCTTTATTTCCTGCAGCCATAACTAACCTGTGCAATCATTCGATATTATAATTATCGGATAGCGTTATTCATGTACTGATCCTAATCGAGCACATCCCGATATTTCAATTATAACAGTTTGTTATAACCGAGGAAATTTACATGTTTTCCGTCATTTGGGGCTTGATAAAATGGTTCGTTATAGCCGAAAATTCGTTATAAGCGAGTACGTATTAAGCGATGTGATTTAATATAAAATAAAGAAGGAATCGGCCGGGGATGTCAGATTTAGTTCGCTTTTAACGATAATTCGTTATAAGCGAGTTCGTTATAAGTGGAGTCGACTGTACCTACCTACATGTATAAGATGGGATCACTTGTAAGACAGGGGTAGAAATTTTGCCTGAAAATCTGCAGTTTTTGTTTTGACCTTCAATCCAACATGGTTGAATTTTTAAAGAAAAAATGAGCCATGTCACGACAAAACCAACATAGTGTGTTTGCGACCAGCATGGATCCAGACCAGCCTGCGCATCCGCACAGTCTGATCAGGATCCATGCTGTTCACTATCAGTTTCTCTACTTATCATAGATTTTGGTAAGCGATCAGCATAGATTCTGATCAGACTGCGCGGATGCACAGGCTGGTCTGGATCCACGCACTATGTTGGTTTTATCATGACGCGGCTCAATTTCTGGTGTATAACAGTTTACATACAACTGGCTCTTTTTGTTGATCATTTCACATATATTGGTGTGTATGCAATTTTAAAATTACACAATTATGCAATTTGTTTCTTTACCTCTTGTAAGCATTACTTATTGAAAAAAAAAATAAAATGTTGAAATATACGTATTTGCTGTTCAGTATATAGTGTTCTTAGCCACTTAAATTTTTGTGTTGACTGCTACAGAGTAGCAGCAACATATAAGGATCATGACATTGTACTTATGTGGCTACAGGAACAGTAGGTAACTGTTCTGTTTCTTTGATGTCATTCATTCTGTAAGCCTTTATGTGGCTTTTTATGCTCCCTGAAAAATTTCAGGGGAGCATGTAGTCGGCGCCTTGTCCGTCTGTCTGTCCGTCCGTTGTCTTGTCCGGAGCATAACTTGAAAACCCTTGGAGATAATTTGTTTAAACTTCATACAGTGGTAGAGGGTATTGAGGGGGAGTGCAATGTCAAAGAACCATAACTCTATTTTGCCCGGTTTTTTTAATTATCTCCCCTTATAGAAAAATCTTGTCCGGGGCATAACTCTAAAACTATAAGAGATATCAACATGAAACTTTGTAGGTGAAAAGATCTCAATGGGTAGATGTGCAGTGCATAAAAACAATACCTCTTTTTGTCCTAATTTTGGAGTTAATGCCCTTTGTTAATTTCAACACTTTGAACTTTGTCTGGAACATAACTCTAAAACTATAAGAGATATCAAGATGAAACATTGTAGGTAGATAGATCTCATTGAGTAGAAGTGCAGTGCAAAAGAACCATAACTCTGTTAAGCCTCATTTCTGAATTATCTCCCCTTTTAGAAAAATCTTGTACTGGACATAGCTGTAAAACTATAATAGATATCAACATGAAACTTTGTAAGTAGATATATCTTAATGGGTAGATGTGCAGTGCACAAGAATCATAACTCTGCTTTGCCTAATTCTGCAGTTATTGCCCTTTGTTTATTTTTACTTTTTGAAGTTGTCCGGAACATAACTTTGAAACCATAAGAGATATCAACAATAACTTTGTAGGTTGATAGATCACAGTGATTAGAAGTGCAGTGCAAAGAACAGTAACTCTGCCTTGCCCAATTTTGGAATTATTGCACTTTGAACTTTTTCCAGGGACATAACTCTGAAACTACAAGAGGTGTACTTTCCTGAGTCCAAAACCTATACGGGGAGCATCACCCGGCTCAAACCGGGCTCTTGTTTATTATGTGGTTAAAAAGAACACTACAGAGAACAATGGAGTATCCACATAAGTATTATTTTGTTTGAATGTTCATCCTTCTGTCCTGCCATCACAAAAATTGTCTGGACTACTCCTTAAAAACCACTATTCATCCAAGTTTCAGGAATGATATAGTCATGCATATCGTTGGCATTGTCCAGTTCAATGATTTTTGGCTCAGTTATGGCCCTTGAATAAAAAGCATTAAGGTCTGTTGATTTTCGTGTCTCCTGCTACACAGTAACTGCAACATGCTGCAAAGTAACAGCAACCAAAAAACAAAAAAAATTTTTTTTGTCTCAGCTGCGACATATATGGAACAAATTTTCCAATCACCCCTTATTTTTTATTATTTCTCTATGCATTATCAATATAACATTACCTCAAGAAACATAAAACTGAAAAATATTGACTACAGTCAGTTTCCTTTAAAATCTTTTCCCCACAATATGAACTTAAAACCAGATTTTTTTACGCTTTAAATCAACAATTTTAGTGATAAATTATCCCAAAATCAAGAGACTAAAGCCTTTTCTCAATAAAGTGTCAGTACAAGCACTTATGTGCATGTTAAAACTTTATTTTCCCCACCAAAAGGGTGACAGTGATATAATAAAATAGCCTCTGTTTTGTCTCTCATTTTTGTCTGTAGCATAACTGGAAAAGTATTTGAGATATCAACTTGAAATTTCAAACGAGAACAAATCTCATTGAGGAGTGCAATGCACAATAATGATAACTCTATCATTATCAGTTTTTGAGTGATTGCTCTTTGTTATGTTTCATGCTTAATTTTTGTCTAGAGCATAACTTAAGAAATTCACTTGAAAATTCCAAGGTTAAGGATCTTTTTTAAGAAGGACTTTTATTTAAAAGAATGATAACCCTCCACTTTATAATTATTTAGTTATTGTCCCTTATATTTTTTTGCTTAATTTTTATCAGGATTGCAACTAAAATAGTATTAAAGATATCAACTTGAAAATTCATACAGATCTGTATGTGGTTTGGTTTCTAAATTACCCTTGTCACTGAACATTGAAGATGTGGCATTGCACATGAAATATAACTTTCCTCTTCAATATTCTGGAGTTATCGCCCTTTGTTTTATTTCATGCTTAACTTGGAACTTAACTAAAATGTATTGAGGTACTAACTTGCAACTTCATAGAGAGATGTATATATGTCATACATGAACTCATGAGCAGTGTTAGTCTGGCTCTACAATCGTGACACATACAAGACATTACTGTCCCTAGCATTTAAGGAGATATATGTATAAATATTTAATATCAATGTAAACTAAAGTCAGACTAACAAAATATCCCATGTTATATTTAATGTTTATAAATAACATACATGACTGTACTTTTTTCTTATAAAAAACAGAATTACAAAAAGAAAATTGCACTTCTCAGGAAAATAAATGGTATCTGTATCTCATAATAAAACAAAAATTGTCTTTTAAGGACATTTAATGTGGTAATAGTGTGTATATTGTCTGCATTTTTTCACGATAAAACTTTTTTTAACTAAGAATTATAAAAAGAAATACAGTTTTACATGAAAAATTAAATACAATTTGTAAAAGGCTGATTTAACGAAGAATGAATCATACACTTGCTGCAATATAACTATATTAATTATTATTAAAACAATATTATAACAATATCAATTATTATTATAACAATATTATAACAATATTAATTATTATTATAACAATATTATAACAATATTAATCATTGTTATAACAATATTATAACAATATTAATTATTATTATAACAATATTATAACAATATAAATTGTTATTATAACAATATTAGAACAATATTAATTGTTATTATAACAATATTAATTGTTTTTATAACAATATTAATTGTTATTAAAACAATATTATAACAATATTAATTGTTATTATAACAATATTATAACAATATTAATTGTTATTATATGCCTAGCATTTTTCTCTGTATTGCTATTGACAGTCAATAGAAATTGATATTCACCTTGGGATATTGATGAAAACAACCTATGTCATAACTTCAAAAAATGTGGCACTAAATTTAGCCATCCATTAGAAACCATCAGGGATTAATGACTTTATGGAATATAGAGTACTAGCACCAACCAATAAACAAGAGGGCCATGATGGCCCTGGGGTCGCTCACCTGAACATAGGCCCCCAGGGCCGGGCAAGTTTAAACCAAAGGGCTTTTATTTGAACAAACTTGGAAGACACCCATTAGAAGATATTTCATGATGTTAAGTTTTTACTATACACAAATAATGAATAACAATGACTCCCCCCCCCCCCCCCTCCCCCTGGCATGGCCAACTTTAACCCAAGGGCTTTTATTTGAACAAACTTGGTAGACACCCATTAGAACATGTTTCATGCTAAATATCTTAGCTCTAGCTCTTTGGGTTCTTTAAAAGAAGATTTTTAAGTATTTAATTACTATATGCAATAAAGGGAAAATCAATGACCCCCTAGGGCATGGCCAATTTTGACCCAAGGGCTTTTATTTGAACAAATTTGGTAGACACCCATTAGAACATGTTTCATGCTAAATATCTTAGCTCTAGCTCTTTGGGTTCTTTAAAAGAATTTTTTTTAAGTTTTTACTATATGCATATAGGGAAAATCAATGACCCCCTGGGGCGGGGCCAATTTTGACCCCAGGGCTTTTATTTGAACAATCTTGGTAGACACTGATAAGAAGATGTTTCATGCTTAATATCTTAGCTCTAGCTCTTTGGGTTCTTTAAGAGAAGATTTTTTAAAGTTTTTACTATATGCATATAGGCAAAATCAATAACCCCTTGGGGCTGGGCCAATTTTGACCCCAGGGCTTTTATTTGAACAAACTTGGTAGACATCCATTAGAACATGTTTAACGCCAAATATCTAAGCTCTAGCTCTCTTTGTTTTTTAGAAGAAGATTTTTTTAAGTTTTTACTATATGCATATAGGGAAAATCAATGACCCCCTGTGGCGGGGCCAATTTTGACCCCAGGGCTTTTATTTGAACAATCTTGGTAGACACTAATTAGAAGATGTTTCATGCTAAATATCTTAGGTCTAGCTCTTTGGGTTCTTTAAAAGAAGATTTTTTTAAGTTTTTACTATATGCATATAGGGAAAATCAATGACCCCTGGGGCGGGGCCAATTTTGACCCCAGGGCTATTATTTGAACAAACTTGGTAGACATCCATAAGAACATGTTTCATGCCAAATATCTAAGCTCTAGCTCTTTGGGTTTTTTAGAAGAAGATTTTTTAAGTTTTTACTATTCATGATACTAAATGCACAAAAAACTAAAGCTATGAATTTCTCAATAAAGCATTCAAAATCTGAGCATTCTTCAACACCTTCTCTTAACCTTCACAATCAAGAAATAGAATTTACAGACAATGAAAAAGTACTAGGAGTCTATGTTGACAAAAATCTAAAATGGAAAACACACATTCAAAAAATTATTAAAAAATGCAATTCACAGCTCTATTTGCTTCTTAGAATTAAACAATATCTTGATCTTCATGCTAGAAAACTTTTCTTCAATGCATATATACTGCCACATTTGGACTACTGCTGCACTATTTGGGGAAACTGCAGCAGTGATTTACTCTCACAAATAATCAAATTTCAAAAAAGAGCTGCTAGAATAATTTTGGACAAAAATTTTGATGCCCAATCAAATGAACTATTTAAAGAACTAAATTGGATGTCCTTTGACCAAAGAATCAGATACAAAAAGGTAATTCTAATGTATAAGTCAATAAATGAACCATCCTTTCCTAAGTATATGAAAAATAAATTTCAAACAGTAAATGACAGACACAACTTTAATTTGAGATCTGTCCAAAATGAAAAACTAATTGTACCTAAACCAAAAACAGAGTGTTTTAGGAAAACACTTAATTACTCTGGGCCTACAATATGGAATGACATTCCAATACATGTTAGAAATTCTGAAACTTTGAAAAAATTTCAAGCCAACTATATTCATTGGCAATTTTCCATTTAAATTATATATGTCATTTTTCCATTTTTTTTATATATGTCATTTTTCCATTTTTATTGTGTACATAGCTTTCTAAATATGATACCAGGATGACTAACTGTGTGTTTTTTAACATTAATTGTATTTTTCAATATTGAAGTTTTTGAAAATGCCACAAAGTGTAAAAAAAAAATAAAAAAATTAACAGTTTATTTCTTAAATGATGTTTTGTAAATGTTGACTGTATATAATTTATGTCACATTGTATTTATATGTTGTTATGTTACATTGTATGTATATGCTGAGGCCCACATGGAAGATCGGGAAACCGAATGTGCTAGCCTCATTAAATAAAGTCGTTACTTACTTACTTACTTACTATATGCATATAAGGAAATCAATGACCCCCTGGGGCGGGGCCAATTTTGACCCCAGGACTTTTATTTGAACAATCTTGGTAGACACTTATTAGAAAATGTTTCATGCTTAATATCTTAGGTCTAGCTCTTTGGGTTCTTTAAAAGAAGATGTTTTTAAGTTTTTACTATATGCATATAGGGAAAATCAATGACCCCCTGGGGCGGGGCCAATTTTGACCCCAGGGCTTTTATTTGAACAAACTTGGTAGACATCCATTAGAACATGTTTCATGCCAAATATCTAAGCTCTAGCTCTTTGGGTTTTTTAGAAGAAGATTTTTTTAAGTTTTTACTATATGCATATAGGGAAAATCAATGACCCCCTGGGGCGGGGCCAATTTTGACCCCAGGGCTTTTATTTGAACAATCTTGGTAGACACTCACTAGAAGATGTTTCATGCCAAATATCTTAGCTCTAGCTCTTTGGGTTTTCTAGAAGAAGATGTTTAAAGTTTTTTCTTTTGGTTGCCATGGCAACCAGAGTTCTGCATGGAATGGAATTCTTTGAACAACTTTGTTAAGGCTTCACACAAGGAACATCCCTGTGAAGTTTCATTATGATCTGCCTTATGGTCTCAGAGGAGATGCTCAGGTGAGCTAAAAACAACATTTTGTAAAACAAGCATATTGTGTAACTTACAGATTCCTTATTATTATCTGTCAAAAATACAAGATAAACTAAAAGTTATTACTGTGTTTTTTTTATGAACATATGCCTGCTTTAAAATGGAAATAAATGCCTGCTGTCCACTTGTTGAGGGCTTCTTTGCATGAAAAAGGAAAATAGACATTTTTGGATATTTAAATGTTTAAAAGAACGAAAATACATGCTGGGGTATAAGGCTATAAATAGCAAGTCTGACTTTAAGGTCAGACAGAAAATGAAAGAATGTGTGTACAATCTACAGAAACATAACCAAGATTAGAATCATGAACATTGTATTCTAATGTAAATTATCTATGGTATTTCTCCAAACTTTCTTATTGCCCATCTATATTTATAAACCTTTTTTCTTTACAAAAATCAAACCCTGGACATGGTAACAAAAATTGACAAACAAATCAGTATAACATTATAAAACTGTCTATGTCTTATTAGCAAGAATTAAACTGAAAGGAAAGAAACAAAAGTTTATAAACATTTGTATAGAATCTGTTTATTTCTAAAAACAAAAGAGCAAAGATATATATTACAGAAAGCATTTTTACAAACATAAAACATTTCCTAAAAAATTTTTGTATACAGACACTATTGAACACTTTCTAAATATTTATGTTTACACTCAGAGGCATTTACCAACACTTACATTTTTCAGTATAAAATGGTTATTTGTTGACTGATTTTGTTCAAATTTGTTTATGAAAAGTTCACATATTAATATCTCTTTAACAATTTTTATATAAGTATATAGCACTATGCTATAATAATAAAATTGATATAAAATTCAAAATTTAGCAGTAACCTATTTGTTTTATTATTTTTTCTTTTCTTTTTTGGTCAATGAATTGTAAATAAACTTCTAAGTAGTAAGTATGATATGTTAAATTTTGTATGGACTATTTTTTAACAAAATCAGTCCATAAATTGCCAATTTATACCTAAAAATGTAAGTGTTGGGTTATAAATGCCTCAGAGTGTTTGGTTAAACAACATAATGAAATCAATGGTCCCTAAACAACTTTTTAACACATGCTCAAGAAAATAACAAAACATGGCAGTAATAAATAATGCTCCAGGAATAATTCACATAAAATCTCTTTAACAATTTTTTTAACAAGTATATAGCACTATGCTATAAGAATAAAATTGATATCAAATGCACAACCTTCATCATATCTTCTTTCTTTTCTCAAAATCTTGATAATGAATACAATCTCTCTAATACATCTATTTTTAGCTCACCTGAGCTTGCTCAGGGTGAGCTTTTAGGATCGATGAATGTCCGTCGTCCGTCGTCCGTCGTCCGTCGTCCGTCTGGCCGTCCACAATTGCTTGTGAACACTCTAGCGGTCGCATTTTTGCCTCAATCATCATCAAACTTGGTCAGGATGCTTATCTAGTTGAAAGCTCGGATGAGTTCGAATATGGGTCATCTCAGATGAAAAACTAGGTCACAAGAGCTAAAAATAGAAAAACCTTGTGAACACTCTAGAGGTCACATTTTTGACCCAATCTTCATCAAACTTGGTCAGGATGTTTGTCTAGGTGATAGCTCGGATGAGTTCGAACATGGGTCATCTCGGATGAAAAAGTAGGTCACAGGAGCTATAAATAGAAAAACCTTGTGAACACTCTAGTGGTCACATTTTTGAACCAATCATCATCAAACTTGGTCAGAATGCTTGTCTAGTCAATTGCTTGGATGAGTTCGAACATGGGTCATCTCTGATGAAAAACTAGGTCACAGGAGCTAAAAATAGAAAAACCTTGTGACCACTCTAGTGGTCACATTTTTGACCCAATCATCATCAAACTTAGTCAGGATGCTTGTTTAGATAATAGCTCGGATGAGTTCGAATATGGGTCATCTCGGATGAAAAACTAGGTCACCGGAGCTATAAATAGAAAAACCTTGTTAACACTCTAGCGGTCACATTTTTTGCATCAATCATCATCAAACTTGGTCAGGATGCTTATCTAGTTGATAGCTTGGATGAGTTCGAACATGGGTCATCTCGGATGAAAAAGTAGGTCACCGGAGCTAAAAATAGAAAAACCTTGTTAACACTTTAGCGGTCACATTTTTGCATCAATCATCATCAAACTTGATCAAGATGCTTGTCTAGGTAATAACTCGGATGAGTTCGAACATGGGTCATCTCGGATGAAAAACTAGGTCACAGGAGCTAAAAATAGAAAATCCTTGTTAACACTCTAGTGGTCACAATTTTGACTCAATTGTCATCAAACTTGGTCAGGAAACTTGTCTAGGTCATTGCTGGGAATAAATCGAACATGGGACATCTTGGATGAAAAACTAGGTCACAGGAGCTAAAAATAGAAAAATCTTGTTAACACTCTAGTGGCTACTGTTGTGATCCAAATATTCTGTTAATTGGTCTGAAAGTTTGTTTTGATGATTTCTAAGTCAAGATCGAACATGGGTCATCTTGGATGAAAAAACTAGGTCACACCGCCCAAATATGGAAAAACCTTGTTAACATTCTAGTGGTCACATTTTCGACTCCATTATCATCAAACTTGGTCAGAATGCTTGTCTAGGTAATTGCTTGGATGAGTTCGAAATCGCATGTGAAACTAGGTCACCGGAGCTAAAAATAGAAAAATCTTGTTAACACTCTAGTTGCTACTGTTTTGATCCAAGTATCCTGGAAATTGGTCTGAAAGTTTGTTTTGATGATTTCTAGGTCAAGTTTGAATATGTGTCACCTGGGTAAAAAACTAGGTCGCACTGCTCAAATATGGATAATCCTTGTTAACACTGTAGTGGTCACATTTTTGACTCACCTGTCATGAGACTTGGTCAGAATGCTTGTCTAGGTAATTGTTTGGATGAGTTTGATAATTCAGGTGAGCGATCTAGGGCCATCATGGCCCTCTTGTTTATTTTCTTACACCAAGTTTTGTTCATAAGTAGGAACTGAAAAAAAATCAGATTAAACTACTTGTGTATAGCAAGAAACTGAAAAAAAATATAGAAGCCCTGTGTATTTGACAAGACATTATCAGAGTTTTGATTTTATTTACTATTATTATGAATATCTCAAATGTTTCAACAAAGATGGCAGTTTGTTTGATTGGGTTTTATGTCACATCGACATAGTATAGAAACAAGAGCTGTCAGTAGGACAGCAACGCTCGACTATTCTTAGTGCTTGATGGTACAAAAAATGCTTGATAGAGTTACCTCCTCCTGTTTACAGGTTGGGGTCATGATGGTGAACAAGTGTGCAAAGTTTCAAAGCAATATGTCAATGGACTTTGAAAATATTTGAACTATTACAAAAACTTTAACGTAAATTCTAAGTCGAAAAAGGGGCATAATTCTGTCAAAATGCTTGATAGAGTTACCTCCACCTGTTTCCAGGTTGGGGTCATGATGGTGAACAAGTGTGCAAAGTTTCAAAGCCATATGTCAATGGACTTTGAAAATATTTGAACTATTACAAAAACTTTAACGTAAATTCTAAGTCTAAAAAGGGGCATAATTCTGTCAAAATGCTTGATAGAGTTACCTCCTCCTGTTTACAGGTTGGGGTCATGATGGTGAACAAGTGTGCAAAGTTTCAAAGCCATATGTCAATGGACTTTGAAAATATTTGAACTATTACAAAAACTTTAACGTAAATTCTAAGTCGAAAAAGGGCATAATTCTGTCAAAATGCTTGATAGAGTTACCTCCTCCTGTCTACAGGTTGGGGTCATGATGGTGAACAAGTGTGCAAAGTTTCAAAGCCATATGTCAATGGACTTTGAAAATATTTGAACTATTACAAAAACTTTAACATAAGTGGTTACGCCGACACCGACGCTCGGGTGACTGCAATAGCTCTACTTATTCTTATCGAATAGTCGAGCTAAAAAGGCAGTGCATAATAAAAATAATGCTCTGTGTGGCGTTCAAATAATCGCATTAAAATTCATATTCTAACTGTTGCTCCACTGGCCTATGTAGTGAAGAGTAACGGAGCTATAACGATGATCAAATTTTAATGAGATTGGGTGTTGAAACTCATGACCACTTAAAAAATTACAATCACAATGTTCTAGGTCACTGTGAATAAAGGTGTATTCACAGTTACACTTAAATTACATGTTAATGACAGTATTTCAACTTTCCTAAACAATTACAGCTGTATTAAACTGTAAACAAAATGATTGATGATACCTATAAATGCCATTACCCTATATGTATGCCATTCAGTTTAAACATGTTTATAGAGAAATGATTAAAATTATATTTAATCCAAACTTATAAAACATTATTCCCTTGGTTTTCCACTGTAAAGAAGAGAATCAGAATGGCCCTGTGGGGGTGTATAATAACTAAATAAAATGCATGGTAGTTTCCATATTTGACCTTTACTGACCAACAGTCATAAATTATACAACAAAAACAACGTCAAGTCGGAAGTGACCTTAACGTTAGCGTGGATTGTCACATTATATAAGGCGCTATAAATGACATTATTTAAATTCCCAACAGGCCCTTACAACACTCGCCTGCGTGAGGTTTGCAACTATTTTCCACTCATATTTTTAGCATTACTTTATAAATAAGAAAAGCACTTTTAGCATTGATTACAATGACCTTGACAAAGTGACCCAGTTACCCGGCATAAAGAAACATCTAAATGAAATATATTTACATATAATATAACCAAGATATTGGTCGATAAATAGAGGCTCTATCAGGAAAAGTAGAAATATTTACTTTATACCCATGGTGACCTTGACCTTGGTCTCAGAAAATGTCAGGGGAATTATGAAGATGAAAAAAAAAGACTATTTGTTGAAAGTTTTAATGGTTTCCCTTAAGGTATTTATTTGGTTGAGATTTACGTCTCACTAATACTTAAGTCATAAAGCTGTGTTACTGATAGGGGAAGACATCAGGTGTTCAGCTAATCATTATTTCAGACACAAGCATGCACCCCCGAGTAGAACTACTGACATTCTGTCAGCTTACTGGATAGCTTCCTCCCATGAAAGAATCAAAAGTTCCTGAAAGGATTTGAACCCAAAGTGGTGAGGAAAAAGTGGTTCCAAGCCAATGGCTTTAACCACTAAGCCACAGTCACCAATTAAGGTTGGGATAATTTTGTCCCCAAGACATAAGTCTGATATAAAAAAAATTCTTCACACTAAATATTATATCTCAAGGCCTTGAGACTTTTAAGATTAAAGTTTCAAATAAACTTTTTGAGTAGAAACAAGTCACCCCCAGAGTAGAGTCATTATTGGCGAAGGGCCTTCCTGATCTTCAGAAGGTGTTTTCTTTACCTTCAGATTTTAATTACTGTTGCAATGACAAACAAACCTTTTGATTGAAATAAAATTATTTAACAACTATGATAAGCCTCCCAAATTAGATTTGGATCTTGGTCTCAGAATATGCTAGAGGCATTGTGAAGATGGTAAAAAGACTTCCTTAATTTTACAAACAAGGTTTAGTAATATCGATGGACGTTGCTCAAAATAAAATAAAAACAGACCTATGACAGACAGTACATGATTTTAATAGCTCATCATGAACTTTCTAACAGTTAAGCTACAAAGATGTTTTAACTTATTTTAACATTGATAATCGAGATACAACAATATTTCTGAAGCAATTATATTTTCTTAGTTCAGGAAACCTTCCACTTCTTTATATCTAGTGCATCTAGTTCATGCACTCTTCTACTTCGCCATAGCAACCATAGAAATCCTATCACTATACAGACGACAGATTCTATATAATAACCATCTAATGTTGTATGACACGTCCCGCCTGCTTCTTTACATTCCTGTTAATATATACATATAAATTACAATGTGATAAATGTTCCTTGTGAAGGGTTGAAATAAATAAATAATAATATTTTTAAAAAATTACAAACTCCATATTTTATATACAGCTGACTCTCGGTAACTCGAAATCCAAGGGACTGGGCATTTTACTTCGAGAGAAACGAAATTCGAGTAACATGGACATGTACATTTATAGTGAAATACACATTCGTAGCAATGACATAAAGGCAAGTTTGTCAGTATTCATCAGTAAAGCATATGTTTTTTATAAGCACTCATGAAAATTCATTATAATAAAAGCACAATAATACAATTATTTCATCAACAATTTATCTAATATTTGAAGTGAATTGATCATCAGACGAAAACAAAAGTAGTAACTATGTGTGCAATATGACGGAACATTAATTATACAAATGTCATTTACGTTGATAACACCCATCAATACCTAGGCTGTTATTTGACTAACATCTGTCAGACTGGCAAGAGTCAATTTTCTTAGAAAAATGTAATTAAATCTTAATTTAGTTATCTAACTGTTAAAACCAGTTAAGTTCTAAAAAATGATTAAAGCCACTTTTATGACGTGTTAATAATACATGATGACTGGCAATTAAAATTACCATGAAACATGTGAATAACGAGTGACAACATCTCACCTTGATGTCGCCGACGTTTGATCAGTCGGCTGTTTTCACACTTTGTCTAATTGAGATGAAAAAATGTTGGACTTCAATTGACAGGACCAAATTTTCTTTTCGACTAAACAGGAGTCTCGGTTAGTCAAAATTTGACTTAAGCAGAGTTAAAATACAAATATAAAGAAGGAAATTTGACGGGACTTTAGAAATTCTTCGACTAATGCTAAATTTTGAGTAAAGCGATTTTGACTTACTGAGAGTCAACTGTATCTCTGGAAGCACTTTCAATGCTTGCTATGCATATCTTAAGCCTAATATTTTAATCAACAATAATAAACTATGAAAAAATGACGTAACATCATGAAACGAGAGGGCCATGATGGCCCTGAAGTCGCTCACCTGTATATAGGCCCTCGGAGTGAGGCCAGTTTAAACCCAAGGGCTTTTATTTGAACAAACTTGGAAGACACCCATTAGAAGATGTTTCATGATGTTAAGTTTTTACTATACATATATAATGAAAAACAATGACCACCCCCCCCTGGCAGGGCTAATTTTAACCCAAGAGCTTTTATTTGAACAAACTTGGTAGACACCTATAAGAAGATGTTTCATGCTTAACACCTATAAGAAGATGTTTCATGCTTAACATCTAAGCTCTAGCTCATTGGGTTTTTTGGGTTTTTTAAAAGAAGATTTTTTAAAGTTTTTACTATACACATATAGTTAAAAACAATGACACCCCTGGGGCGAGGCCAGTTTTGACCCCAGGGTTTTTATTTGAACAAACTTTGTAGACACTTAGTAGAAGATGTTTCATGCTTAATATCTAAACAGTAGCTATTTGGGTTTTTTCAAAGAAGATTTTTAAGTTTTTGCTATACACATATAAGGAAAATCAATGACCCCCGGGTCAGGGCCAATTTTGACCCTAGGGCTTTTATTTGAACAAACTTTGTAGACACTCACTAGAAAATGTTTCATGCTTAATATCTAAACTCTAGCTATTTTGGTTTTTTCAAAGAAGATTTTTTAAGTTTTTACTATATGCATATAGGGAAAATCAATGACCCCCTTGGGCAGGGCCAATTTTGACCCCAGGGCTTTTATTTGTACAAACTTGGTAGACATTCATGAGAAGATGTTTCATGCTAAATATCTTAGCTCTAGCTCTTTGGGTTCTTTAAAAGAAGATTTTTTTAAGTTTTTACTATATGCATATAGGGAAAATCAATGACCCCCTTGGGCGGGGCCAATTTTGACCCCAGGGCTTTTATTTGAACAAACTTGGTAGACACTCATGACAAGATGTTTCATGCTAAATATCTTAGCTCTAGCTCTTTGGGTTCTTTAAAAGAAGATTTTTAAGTTTTTACTATATGCATATAGGGAAAATCAATGACCCCCTGGGGCAGGGGCCAATTTTGACCCCAGGGCATTTATTTGAACAAACTTGGTAGACACTCACTAGAAGATGTTATATGCCACATATCTAAGCTCTAGCTCTTTGGGTTTTTTAAAAGAAGATATTTAAAGTTTTTTTCTTTCGGTTGCCATGGCAACCAGAGTTCTGCATGGAATTAAATTCTTTGAACAATTTTTAAAGGTGACCACCAAAGGAACATTCCTGTGAAGTTTGGATGAAATTGGCTTGGTGGTTTATGAGGAGATGTCATTTAAAGTAAAAGTTTACGGACGGACGCCAGACGACGCCGGACGAAAAGCGATCACAAAAGCTCACCCTGCCACTTTGTGACAGGTGAGCTAACAAGAGCTGTCCGTAAGACAGCGCGCTCGACTTTTTTATTGCTTGCCAATAAAAAAAGTTTTTGCAGTAAAAGGCAATACAAGAATCTCTGTATTTTTAAAGTGAACTAGTTGTTTGATACCCTTGAATATTACAGCAATGTTTATATGACATAATTTATGGTAAAGTGAACAAGTGGATAGGAATGAATTTTTTTAGATTTTTTAAGTTTATTAGTGCTTGCCTATAATACAAAACATTGACAGTTAAGGGCCATAATTCAAATAAAATCTTTGACAGAATTACCTTCTCCTGGACATGTTTGGGAATCATGATTGTAAACAAGTATTCCAACTTTCAAATTAATATCTCAAACAGTTCAGTCAAAAAGTGGACTGGTACTAAAAACTTAACCAAGATTCTAAGTCGATAAAAGGCCTTAATTTTTAAAACAAATCCTTGACAGAGTTACCTTCTCTTGCGTACAGATGGGGGTAATGATGTGAAATAGCATTAAAAGTTTCAAAGCAATATCTCAAAGGGTTAAGGCAATAAGTGGATTTTACCCATATTCAATGTATTTTCTAAGTCAAAAAGGGGCATAATTCTGTCAAAAACCTTGACAGAGTTATGTCCTCTTGTCTGTTGATGAAGGTCGTGATGGTAAACAAGTATGGTCAGTTTCAAAGCAATACCTCCAATGGTTTTGAAATAAAGTGAGGTGGTACAAAAACTTAACCAAGCTCAATACACTTTCTAAGTCAAAAAAGGCCATAATTCTGTCAAAAACCTTGACAGAGTTATGTACTCTTGTCTGTAGATGGAGGTTATGATGGTGAACAAGTATGGTAAGTTTCAAAGCCATACTTGTAATACTTCTGAAATAAAGTGGGGTGGTACGAAAAACTTAACCAAGGTGTGACGCCGACGCCGACGCCGGGGCGAGTAGGATAGCTCCCCTTTTCATAGAAAAGTCGAGCTAAAAATGGGAAAACGTTAGATGATAATGTTTTCCGCGGCCAAACACAATAACGACATTTTATACTGTAAATATAATATTACAGACATTAAGCATTATCTTTACAATCTGGCAACACAGTAAAGGTCATACGGCAACTGTCCAGCTTTACTGGTAGAGGAAGACCTCAAGTGCCCCTTTGTTCATTACCTTTGACCTTCAAACCCTGCTTTTGTCTTGTGTCCTTTATGTAACAGACATACTTTTGACATAAAACTTATTTATAACCTCACATGAAAATTTATTCCATTAAATTGCAAAGACATCAATCTTGTGAAAAAAAATTGTTAAGCAAGACAAAATTAATGGCAAATAAAAGACAACTATTTTGAAAACTACATAGATGTAGGGCAAATGGTAAGCATACCATAAAAAGTTCTAATTTTAACGTACTGAATTTCATAAATGGACTTGTCGAGCTTCTGTTTTTTTTTTAATTGTCCATTATA
>NW_026853230.1:0-14116 GCF_026571515.1 Ruditapes philippinarum
TTTAGTTGGTTTGTTTAAATCATTATAAGTTCATCAAATGTTTTATATGTAAGATCTCTGCAAATACTCAACCAAAATGTCTATGTAAAATACATAAACATACACCAAAGGAAAATGTCAAACTTTTCCTGCTACCGCTATACTCTCATTTTGGAATATTGCGCTTGCAAAAAAAGAAGAAATAAACAATGAGAAATCGTAACCCACATTAAACTAAGGAATGAATGTCTTTTGCTTTTGCGACACATTTCAAATGAATTGCCATTGCCACAATGAACATTAACAGTAAAGGATTAATATCTCAAATTGTCAGTAGTGTCTTTCTGAATCAAATTGAGTTTTATTACACACCGCAGCAATCCTTGATTCAAAAGATGGTCTAGTCAAAGATCAGGACAATAAAGTTAAGGTGTAATATGTTGCGATATATGTCAAAAGTAAAGATCATTTGAATGAATACTATCACGCTGATTTTTTTTATAATACTGTCTAGTATTCAGGATCCTTTGTTCAAACTCTACGTCAATTTCTAACAATCTGATAATGTATTGTAAAATATAATATGTATGATAACCTTAGAATACTATTATGAAAATGTATATTCTAATCAGGGGCGAATTTAATTCTGGTACTGATTAATAACTTCACAGGTTTTGTATAAATGTTACCTTACATAAGGTATTCACCTATATCAAATTAAGCTTCATGTTTATACAAAATTAATGCGCAATATGCAATATTTAATCATACTGAAATTGAAATTTTTCACCTTACATAATAGTATAAAACATCTGACAGTAAATTTTTGAACATTTTGTTTCATTAAGTGTCCTGTCATATAACATATGAGCAGAAAGTCATAACAGATGTGTGATCTTACTATGGGTTCATCGCATTATCAGACCGAGCGGTCTTAATAAGCAGAGTCAATGGAATAGCAAATTAGTCATCGGATTGAAAAAGGTATCTAAAATCGTAATAGTGTAGTTACATGTATAAGAACATGTCCTTCCAGGTTTGTACATTTATTGATATATACTACTCAAACTTCAAATGTTTTTATTTAAGCAACCGGTACTCTTAGAGGAGTGGGTTCGAATCCCACAAGACGCCATTCGCAGGCGTATCAGTAGCATGAGGAGACGGTGTCAGGCCATTATCAACGCAAATGGGCACCATACTCGATATTGACAACATCTTTACAGTTTTGGCTCACTTTCAAGTTCATTCCACTTGTATCACCCATGCACAAAAACCTAAAAAGCCATCCAGCTTACACCGTTGTCACGCGCTTCAGTGATTAAGTAGAACATAACAAAAGAAACAAATTAATACAATCGAATAAGTGATCCCTATCAAATTTTGAGTAGTATTTAATAAATTAAATATAAACATAACATAAACGTTACGTATAAATAGCGGTAGATGTCACGTGTATAAGAACGGTGAACAAAGTACTTGACAAATAAGGTGGTTATAATTGTGAATCATTCGACGATTGACATAGAGATAAAAAATTATGTTTTAGAAAAGCGGCCTTTAATTTGTTTAAATTCTAGGTTGGTCATAAGTAGGACTTCTTCTGTTAATCAGGCTAATTTACCAGTCCAATGTCTCAATCAAGACAACCAGTGTATTGCAGCTAATTGTGTTATTTAAATGTCAGCAAGAATAAGTTTTTTTCTTTATAACCAGTCCCTTACAATATATATTCAGACAATCTCAATCTACAATCAACGTATATTGTAACAGCCACGAATTTACATGCCCAGATAAAATAAAAATTTAAATAGCATATTTGTAACTGTATGGCAGTAAAGGAAGAAGAGAAGCCACCACGAAGAAATTAACGTCTTTCAGGAGTAATTTGTTTAAATACAAAGACATACGTAAAAGTCTTACATTCTGAAAGAATAATAATAATTGACATAAAATGTCGATTTACAATGAAAAAATGTAAATATGATGAAAAACAAGTTTATATTTAACTTGGCTTTTCCAATTCAAGGCCACCTTGAATGCCAATGAGTATTTCTTGTAATACCTTTGATGTTCTACAATTATCCATTTTAAAAAAACAACATTTCTTTAAATCATCTCTTTCCTTATACAAAGTTTGCAAAGTCTGATAAAATATATTGCAAAGCCACTGAGATATATTATTTACATGATTTAGTAAAGTAGTCAGTAAATAAATTTGAACGCCATGCTCACGGTGATCGTTACACAAACACGATAATTGAACTATTTTCTGTCTAAGAGACCACTTTATCTAGACTCTCAGATAAGGATTCTTTGGAGATTTTGCACAGTCAAATGTCAGACAGGTATAAAGATAATGAGTTCCTTATTACTTATTTCTGAGACAAATTGAATGGAATTGGCTATAGAAATACGATTATTTATTTGGCAGGTCGTTGTTAGAAGCAGAAAATCAAAGAAAGGTGCAGTTTAAGTTAAAACCAGTAATACTCCAAATAAAGTTTGTAAAGTCATGTCCAGTTAAATGACAGTACACTGCATCATATATGTGTTTGTAATGGGCACTGGAAATAAACTGCAGCATATTTGTGTTTGCACTGAGTGATGGAAATGAAATAAACTGCAGCAGATACGTGTTTGCACTGAGTACTGGATAGCAACTGCAACGGATACGTGTTTAGGTCTTGTACAAAAAAGTATAGTATGTTAATACGTTTTGAAGACTAAACTGTGTAAGTGAAGGCACATTGGTACTGGCTTCAAAACAACTTGCTGTAGATCCTCGACCAAGTGCCTTTTATTGCCGTAACTGGTAGAAAGATATTTACATCGCAAAATGTAACAAGAAAGTCAGCTCTCAAACATTTTCCAAAACATGCCAGGAATAAACTTTTTAATTTAGATCTTTTACTGTAATAATATGCATTGTTTACTGAATGAAAGGCACTAGACAAGGTTGCAATAATGATATTGGCCGACAAAATTACTGAGCTTTAGAGATAATTAGATCGAATCACAAATGGTATTTCTACAATGATGACAGGCACAGACATCTTGGCATTTATATAAGAAGTTCCTATACGTCAGAGGGAAATGTGCCTTCTTGTGTACCAAATAAAGTGTGAATACAGAAGAATGTCTTACGCCGTTGGCTTTTTTGATTAGTTGTAGCATTGAGTTTTTATGGAAAGACCACAATATGTAGGTTTATATGATGGATATATTTATAACAATTGATACATATATGTTGGTCTTGGTTGCTTTTAACAAGTTTATTTCAGCAATTTGAAAGATAATTCAAATAAGTGGTAACACAAACATCATATGAAATTTATCTGGAAAAGGGGAGAATATTTTATCCTCAGAAACAATTAACATCTACATTAGATCACAGACTTGGGCTGATTCAGTCTGGTACTAAGAAATAATGGAAACATTCAACATCAGTTACGCTCTCTAGCACCGAATGAGGAAATATTCGATTGTTAACCGATAATGTGCCGGCATATTTATATCAGTACATTTTGTAAAACAAACCAACGTTTTCTTCTCACTCACTTAGAAATTAAAAAGATGCATAATAATAAGCTCATTCTTTTAATTTAAAGCATCTTCTAATGTTATATAATATCTAATTCAGTTTAATTTATAAGCAAGGAGCACATTTAAAATGTATATACTTGTAAGCCTCTTATTTCACTCTTATTAATTAAATAATGAAAACTAATATCGATTCACATGAAACTTTGAACTCCAAAAAATCTCGTTATTAATGAATGAATAAAGTGTAATCAAGTATTTTTTCACAAGTATTTTTTCACATCTGATTGATCGCTCACAAATATACAAATATATTATACCAGAAAAGACGATATTTAGCATTAAATATCACATAATAAAGTGATTGTAGAGAAACAAATGGATAGGAACACGTGGTGCGTTGAATGACATGAACAAATAACACTGGTAAAGCTTGTACAGAATTAGCCTTTTGAAACATAGTCCATTTACAAATAGCAAATATTTGACAAAATATACTTGTTTGAATGTTATATTACATTAACATACCACTTTCAAAATTAAAATGTCAAGAGGCAAGTCTCTCGCCCTAATAAGTTTTGTGTGTGTATATTGTCTTTATAAAAATATAATTTTGGAAATATAATTAATATCTGCATATCAATAGTATACCTAATTATGTACATTACTTTAGACACATTACATAAAGCCTGTTATGCTTACAAGTGAATATTCAACTGATTGTTTGTCACAATTTGTCAGACATTCTTGAAAATGAAAACCCTGGAAATTTATCTGTAAATCTGCATTATTCTGTCCCAGGATATAAGCCTATTGCCATTCAGAAATCTCAATCATAGAAGTGATATTACTTTCATCTGCATATAAAACGTTTAGATTTGATTTAACTGTATTGTCATAAATAAGTAAAGCACTCAGCAATAAAAGGAAATGAAAACTCTATGTCATTCTACATAGAAAGGAAAAGAAAACGATGAATTTTATACCTTCAAAAAACGAACCTTTCACAGGGTAGACACTGAATAATTTAGTTATGCTGGTATTATGGTGTTTTCAAATACCAGACACATAATTTCAGAACGAACTGAATTGAAGTGTCTATAAAATATAATTGATCACCAACAAAGCCGATGAATTATATCGTAAATTTTCCTTACTTATTGTTAAGCGAAGTATTTACGACAGTCCGTCTATCTCATCCATAACAGCCCTTTCACAAATGACATAATATTAACACTTTTATGAATTACCCTTAGCAAATTACTCACTAAAAGTTTAAATAGTTCTCAAGTTTGTTCACTGTGTCTGAATATTGTGCATTAGGTCATGTAGTTTTCGTTATCCTTTTATTTGTTCTTTTTTTATTTGTTTGGTTTAAAGTATTCTAATTTTCTTCTACACCCGTTTTACTATTTGAATGTTTATTTAGTTTTGCAACTGTAAACGTTTACAACGTTTCTGCAAGTGATATAACGTATGGAACTTACTTGTTAAACAGATAACGTCAAGTGCATGTTATGCCTAAGTATTTATGTTTATACAGAATATTTGATACCTTATTCTGAAATATTTTTTTGAATTTGCTCCACGGATTATACATTAAGAGAATTATGTTTTTTTCAAAAATTTGAACGCAATCTCTTATTACTGCAATAATAGATGTATCTTTAAACATTGAGAATTTTAATTGACTGTTATGTTTGATTCTCAATGGGAAGTTTTGTTACAGTCACCCTTTTATACCTGATATGAATAGCCTTCACAGCAACAAGGAAATATATTAAAAAAATCAAATCAAATAAAAAAAAAACACAACACAAGTTTTTATAAACATTTGATTCTGTCTCGTTCTTATGTACCAATGAACAGAATCCAACCTCTACAAACCCTAGTACCGCGGCTTAATTTAGAGAATATTAATATAGAATTCCTGCTAAAAGGCCTCATTGTGCCACAAATGATTAATTCATTACTTCTTTAGAAAGGACATACATGAATTTTATAACTGTTACATTTAAATAATGATTCAAGTGATTGTCTTCCTGAAAAGTAGCAATTAATACGACATAATTTGTCATAAAAGGGGCGAAATGTAAACAAAGTAGTATTTTGACTTCCATACAAAACACTAAATCGCTATTATTAATGTACTAATTGCCAAAAAGGCATATTATAAAAAAGATAGTTAACGTAATTGGCCAATGAGTAACTTTCTGGAAACTATAAAAGTACACACAATTTTAAAGCTTTTGAGAAACAAAAATAAAAGTATTTCTGAGGCGTAACGGGTCTTTAAATTAAAATGCCCGAAATAGCATTAATTAGATACTCTTTTCTTTCTTGCAAGTAAATTAAAAAAAAATATTTTCGAAAACCAAACGCTATGCAAGACATTATAGCACGGTATAATTTATATCTTACTACAATGGATAGTCTTCCGTGATCTCATTTTGTGTAAAATAGAAAAAGAAACAACACATTGCTAATTTGAAATGAGAAGATCCCATTAGAGAAATAAAAACAAGTAAAAGGATGAACATAAAACTATAGGAGCAGATTAATCACGCTTATCACGGAATTTAATGTGAGAAGGACAAACAACAAAGGACAAAATAAGATGTATTGAACACGTAAAGGCTTTGGATAAATATTGTTTATTCTATGTTTCTCTCTGGATACCGTAATAACATTTATCCAAACGTGTTTTCAAATCCTTTTAGACAAACAATATCTACATGTAGCTTTACTCAATGCACTGTCAGCATATCTTTAAAACTGATTAATAAATAATGATATTATGATGATATTAAACCGTTAAACCATTTAATGTTTTTATGTAGAATATTTGCATAATTTGATACATTCAATACAATACATACCATTTATTGTAACAGACGCAAATGTATTATATATAATTAAAAGTGATTCAAAATGAACAGGCTAATGGTGAATGGTGCTAAAAGTCAATTATTTTATGTAAAAAGTTTATGTCCACGTTGATTCTATGACAATCGTTTGCTTTAAGCAAATAGTGTATAAAAATATTTGCTTGACAAAATCTTAGAATACTTGACCGTTCACATAGATTTAAAATGAGCAAGTTTCCGTTTCTAAGATAAAGATTAACATGCTAATTATTATTATTTTACATATCATAATATTGCAGAAATTTATATACTTCAGCAATAAATTCTTATAAGAGAATTGGAATGCACTAATACTCTTTATATCACAATGATTCTAAAACAGATGATTTTATGTTAATTTCTTTTTTTGCCTCGAATGCAGCCAGATCATGAAAACTACGTACAGAGTTGAGTTGCACAATTTAGAATATTCCATAATGAGATAAAACCTAAAACAGAAAGTAATTAGTCTATATTGATAAATGAAGCATTCAAGGAAATACAGTAATGCAATTAAATAAATACAATAAGTGTGTATGTTCAGTTTCAGATTTGGGGATACTTACGATGTATTGGGCGCATACAGACAACAATTACGATCATAAAAACAAGAACAACATCAACGACAACAATAACAACTACAACAAACAAAACAACACAAAACACAACCGAAGACAACGGGAATCTGATATCAATGTGATTGAAAAATTACAGGATGATAGTAATTCTGAATTGAAATGAGTTAAACCTTCTTGAGATTGAAGCTGAAATAATGTTAAAAAAATCTCTAAGCAAAACTGCTCATTTTTATGTCAAAGTAAGCTTCAATGCGATAATAAAAATAAAAGTAAATAAAAGAAAAATTGCATAAATAGCGTTAAATTACCTTAAATTACTTTTCATTGCAAATATTAAACTAATTCTGAACACATTCTTGCAGGTATATGTCAATTTTCTTAAGCACTTAACTGCTACATTTCATATAACTATATCAGGTTTTTTCTGATATCCAAACACGAAAACAAGTAACGAAAACGTTACTTTGGTAATAATAATTCTGAGTGTTTATAGATTACAATGAGGTATGAGAAAATATATAAAAAATAATGTCATGCTCACTTACTTATAGTCGAAATGCGAATTATAAACTTATTAATATTCATTTAATGAAATGTCAATCGTGAAACGCGAACATTGACTCTCTAAGTCACGGGTAACCTCAAAAAGACATTTAGAAATTCTATAGGAAGAGTGGGTCAAAATCGCTTTTCCTTAACTTGCATTAGAGTAAAATATCTGACACATCATATTTGTGATACTTAGACTTTTCGCATTTTGAGAGACATGACTTTGGTTAATAAAACAAGAAATGCGCTTTTCCATTTATTCTTGACTATTGTTGGTTCAACAAACTTTTCAGATGGTCTGCTGAGGCGTTAATTTAACACGTAATTTATCATTCACATAATGTTATTTACGTGTCTGTTAAACTTGGGGATGTAATTTATATCACCCAGATTGGCAACAGATATCTAATTGCTTTCTCCCATTTGAGAAGGTCATGATATGTGTAGTCTCATGCAAAGAAGCATAAAGAACATCAGTGGCCAAATACTTATCAATCAGTTTTGTTTGTTTATTAAAAACTTTATTTTGTCCGATTTTAACTCCGTTTTTAACAAAGTTTCAATCATATCTTGAAGGCCGATCCAATAAACCGGTTTCCTTGATAACATATTAAGTAATGTCCAATTTCGCAGCAAGTATCTGACTACTTATCCTCCATGATTTATTGCTGAGCGACAAAATCCATTTAGAATCAATGTCTGTCTCCGATGAATTGTCAAAGGAATGTTTTGAAAGAGGCACATAGATTACTTATCTTATGATCTAATTATTGAGCTTATCAGTTGAATATAATGTTAAACTTTTTTGTATTTGATATTTTTGATGTATCATGCAAACAAACGAGTAAGTTTTTAATGAGAAATTGTTCGTTTTGTTGTTACCAGAACAGAACAAAATGTTCTGTTTGATTTTTCCAACGGTGACTTTGTACTTTATTTGTTGTTCCTAAAACACGATAGAATTATATCCTGTGTACGCTTCCATACCGTGATTAATAATTTATAATTGCTCAAATGACGACCCAGCGGTTTAATCACACAAACATCATAATCAGCTAATGATGCTTGTTCTGAATAAGAAAGTTCAAAAGAAAATAAATCAGATATAAAAACTTGCCAATGAAAACTTAGTAATACAGTCTTTGAAGGTCTGAATCCACAAAGTTATCAAAATTTAATTAACATCTTGAATAGTAATAGAAATTACGAAACAGTATCATCAAAACACGTCATAACGTCATTTATGCTCATTTCAAGTACATGAATGTTTTAATTTGTCGTAATGTAAAAATATCTTTGAATGTTGATGACCATAATTGCAGTTGAAAATTGCAGAAATTGATACAATGTTTTAATGGCGATACAAAGAACACTTAAAGTTTGCTTTTTGCTATGTTTGCTTTTAAAGATGATTTGTGCAGCTTGAAACATACTATATTTCCCATAATGCTATACTTCTTGCCTGCTCTATACCACTGAACGTTTAAGAAAGAAACTTTTCTTTTTCGTTTCTACGCCATAATGAGTCTTACAACTTAAGAACATTTCTGAAACCATAACATATTTAAGTAATATCTTGTATCTTAACGTAACAAGTATGTTTTGTTTGTTTCATTTTACGCCTTTTTCCAACAGTAGTTCAGTCATTTGGGCGGGTAGTTTCCTAACCATCGTTCCTGGAGAGTTACACCAGTACTAGACTACCTTCCTCCGCGCTAAATAACCAAAGCATCTCCATGTCATATTTATAAATTTTTTAACAACATCTCTGGTTTATCTTATAGACAATCTATTCTATTTTTGCTTGGCTTTACGTCGCACCAACACAGAATAGTTCATATGGTGGTTTTTCAATTTTACTGGACGAGGAAGACAACCGCAGTTTCGTAAGCTAGCTGGACATTTTTCGCATTCGAAAGAATTCGAATACGCTTGCGCGGCTTGAACATACAGCGGTTAGACGCAAATGTTTTTCAGTCAACGACCACTCGTCCACGGGCACCGCGTAAATATTTTAATTAGCTTAGTAAAACAAGAACAACTGAATAAGAATAAGAATTCTTGTTGTTTTTTTACTGATTAAATTATACTTTTAAAATAATCATTATACTATTTTTATACAATGATAATTAAAAAAGATTCTGGTACTTTGTTCCAAGACGTATTGAGACTTTCAATTCAGTTATAAAAAAATCATGATACAGAAAACAATTAAGAAACAAACGGTAGAGAATGTCACAGAGACATGCTTATATAGAAATCTACTGGTGTATTGTTTCTAAAGTAAAATACTTTGTCTGGTGTGTTAGTGTTCATGTTCAAGTGTCTTTTGTCACGAAAAATGTCGTGTTCAGTATAGAAATAAATTCCGAACACAAAACATTGATTTAACAGTTTATTTTGTGTTACAACAAAATATATGTACTTTTGAACGAACATTTCAAGGATAAGTAGAAGTGATTTATTTGCAGATCTATTGGCTCATCAAAATGTTGTAGTGTAATATCATATAACATCTAATAATGTTTGCTCAAAGCAAACAAATTCAATGCAGGAGAAATCAGATATGGAAATCGTATCATCTTTCATGCCAAAGTGTTGTATGTTATGTTCTAATTAACAAAGTGCATATGTATCGATTATTCTTTTTATTGTATTCAAGATACTTAGAATTGAGAAAAAGGTTATTCATATTATAGTCAACAAACTTTACATGTTTGTTTGTGTAATGATTTTGTTAATATTATTTTCATTTTATACATAAATTTGATCAATGTATTTTTTTTTAAATATTATACAATTGATGTTTCCCAATTTAAATAATAGTGAACAAATAAATAATAGTGAAAAAATATAATCAAATGATAAATCATTTTCCATTTAATTATAATAATAAAATGCTGTTAAAGATAACAAGATATAAACGGCGAAATGATTCAAATGTCATGCTTCCTTTAAAAAACTTGTGTTTCTCCTTTCTGTAAATTTTGTGATCTTAAACAGTGTACAGTATATTTTTAATCATGTATAAATTTAATTAAAATATGTACTTGTAAACTTCGGAAGTTTAAAAGTGAAGCCGGTCGTATGTCTTGACCTCTAATTAATTCATAAGTTACTTAATAAAACAATTACTAAAACAATAAACTTTTGATTTTACAGTCTAAACTTTACTTAAGAAATATTGATTTGTTTCGGTTTTAAGCCGCACCGACACTGTTGAGGTTTACGGTGAATTTCTACTGGAGGAAATGTTAATATTTAACGAGATAATATTGTTTCAGACCTAAAAGTGGACTGACATATACGACCGTTATAACTTTAAATATGCTAACGTATTGTTCAAAAAGATAATTTTACTTTAACCGAGTGTGTGCAACATGCATGTCGCATGTTTGCCACATAAATTGTCAATTTAAATTTTGTTTTTGTTAAGTTTTATTTTAATTATTACTCTTTTCTTGTCGTCATTTGAAATAGTTAACCCGTAAATCAGTAGCATGGATGTCATAGTTAATTTCATTTTTCCCCAATAAATATGACTTTAAACCACTTGCCTCTCATCACTGTAGGTTTCAGCCACGCAAGCGTCTTCGGATTATTTTATCTGAAAAAGATATCCAACTTACACAAAAACATTTAAAAATGCCTCTTCCCAGTAATGTCGTCATTTCTGTAAAGAATGAAAAGATTTGATTTGTTTTTCTTTATTCAATAAAGTATTGGTTTTGATATTGACCTGTTAGATCAAATCGTAAGCTTCTATTCAGAATAAATGAATATTCTCAAAAGCATTCAAGCTTCTTTTAAATTTCACTTTATCCAAACTTGCATGCTATGCATGAAATTACATCCATCACTCACATAATACAAATTTGGATTTCAAATTTTATTTGTTTTTTTCTTCTTTCAAATATCTTGTGAAGAGCTAGGATCTCATTGCAATGATTTTTTAATAACATAATTATTTTATATACCTCTGAGCTATGGTTAAAAAAGATTTTTTTTTTGTTATCAACTTTTCGTATTTGTCTGATCTTTTATAAGACTATGAGCGGACTTTTATAACCAACAAGTGTAATTAAGAAGAAATAATACCGTTGCTTGCTTAACAAAACAATCTATTTGGATTTGTAAGAATTGGAAGATCCCAAAACATATTATATCCTCCGTTATTATTTTTTCTTTATCAGACTTAAGTTATTTGCAATCTTCAATGGAATATTTTTCTAGAATGGCTAGAATGTTTGTAATTCTTTTTTTTTCAATTTTAGATGACAGGCATATTGACAGAGACTTATAGGAATTCAGATATTTGTGATATACACTGTTTGTGAATGTGTTTTACTATATTTTCGATTTATAAATTCTTAAAATAAATTTCATTGTGTGCCATTAAACCCTCAATAGATGACATGATTTGAAATATTGAATAACATTTTTTTCCTGAAAAAAAAGTTCGTTTGTGATACATTTTTAATTTTAAGTATAAAACACATGGTTTTACACTAATCAGGTGTAAACATACTGTTTATTAGATTTACGAACTCTCTAAACTATTAAAATCCGCAATATAATTTTCCGTTGAAACGAATTTAGCCATTTAATTAAATTTGATTTTCGCAAAATAATGAGTCAATATAACAAAACAGGCTCATTCCCAATTAAGT
The DNA here is from genome assembly GCF_026571515.1 of Ruditapes philippinarum. Taxonomy (NCBI): domain Eukaryota; kingdom Metazoa; phylum Mollusca; class Bivalvia; order Venerida; family Veneridae; genus Ruditapes; species Ruditapes philippinarum. Next base: position 12,226 of record NW_026853230.1, read on the forward strand.
ACGATAGTACTGTCTGGCTGGATATATTTGGACACTTTAATGATCTATCATAAAATTCTATGTATTTTTTTACAAAGGATGACCATAACAGTAAATTATTCATAATGACACATCAAACTGTTTTATATGATGAAATGCTCTTAATCTTGTTTGGGGTTTAAAAATCACAATGTCGTCATCACCATGCATCGTTATTTAACATTGAAAATAACATACATATTTGGTTTAATTCATGTAAAAATGTTTAGTTTCAATAGGCATATGTGCCATCTTACAAAAATTTAACATTTTCCCTTACTACCCATGGAATGTAAAAATCGTACTATTGTATAATCTATGTCGCCAAAATTAATAAACGTACGGGACAATATTTCTTGGCGTGTCTTTTTTGAAGTATGAAATCACTTAAAACGTGTTAGTTTTGACCATTTGATCTAGTAATGCTAACTATATGTCCACAATGAAACGGATTTTAAGATTTTCAATACTTTTTTTTCCAAACTCACTCGACATTATTGAATGAATGACCGTGATTTTGGAGCGATAACGTACAGGACGATTCTTTGAACACACGCGTCCGTCAGATATGCATAGCGATCTAAGTGCCATATATAAATTAAGAACAGTATGATAATAGTTTAACAAATTGTAGTTATCTCAAGTAATTAAGAGACAAAAATCACAATTAAATAAACGAGTAAATTTAAATATTCATTTGAAAAATAACGTACGAGGTATAACGTTCGGGATAAAATGTTCTTCAGAATACTGAAAACCCTTGTGTTTCTCTGTGTTTTATTCGTCTTTGGGTTCATTTTACTCAAAGCTAGTTGCCCGGATGTTGTGAAAGTAAACGACCGCCATATTTACAAAAAATGTGATACACTGAAGTTTTACTTTCAACGCACTTAGAAGGTAGGTTAGAATTTTCATTATTGTGACAAAGGAAAATATTTTAGTTCTTGATTTGTATGCAGAAAGGTTGTTTACGCTGCACAACAACATAATACATGTAATGTTTCATGCAACATTTGTGTATTTTGTCAACATATTTTGTCTCGTTCGTTACATGTCTCGTTCGTTACATAGTCCCGTATGTTACTATATTGTTATGGCTTCTGTAAAACAGATTTGATATAAGTTTATAATCTTAAAGATACTTTTCAGCAGTTACAAACGAAGTCAATTGCTACATCTTTTGAAATAAAACACGATTTGAGCAATAACTCGTCCGTAAGGATAGACACTTATATTGAAAAATATGCAAAACAGTTTAAAATCATACGATTCTCCTAGGTTTACTATATTTTATATTTTTTCTATGATAATCAAATGTACAAAAGATTGTGATGGAAACATCCATTTACATATATACATTGCATAATCCTTTAATTCTTATGTGTTAAATGACAATAGAAAATGTTAATATACATGATCTGCCACAATATTAAGTCGTCCCGTACGTTATGAAGTGATTGTCCCGTACATTACTTTTATGAGAGGTAGTTTTGTAGACTGATTTTTTTATGTGCGTTTCAGGATGGCAAAATCTAAAGCACAAAGAATGCGGGAGTACAGGGAGAGAAAGAAAGCGCTTCCAGGTGGACAGTGGTTGAAGGCAGAAAGAGAAAGAGTCAAGAGGTCTCGAGTACCTATCTCTGAAATGGATTCAAAGAATAGGGAGCATGTGAGAAAGTTAAATAGAATCAGACAGGCACGATTCAGGGGAAAGAGGAGAAATAACCAAGGAGAAATACAATATCATAATGAACATGAAGAATCCGATGAGCACGTGCCTCCAACGAGTGAAAATGTTGTGTCAAGTACAAGCGATATGGCCCTTACTGTAAAGCTGCCTTTCCCATCAACAAGTTCTAGAAAACACAAGAAA